>NC_037672.1:169046413-169111296 GCF_003255815.1 Theropithecus gelada | reverse complement strand
AAAGGGGATATCACCACCGACCCCACAGAAATACAAACTACCATCAGAGAATACTATAAACACCTCTACGCAAATAAACTGGAAAATCTAGAAGAAATTGATAATTTCCTGGACACTTACACTCTTCCAAGACTAAACCAGGAAGAAGTTGAATCCCTGAATAGACCAATAGCAGGCTCTGAAATTGAGGCAACAATTAATAGCCTACCAACCAAAAAAAGTCCAGGACCAGATGGATTCACAGCTGAATTCTACCAGAGGTACAAGGAGGAGTTGGTACCATTCCTTCTGAAACTATTCCAATCAATAGAAAAAGAGGGAATCCTCCCTAACTCATTTTATGAGGCCAACATCATCCTGATACCAAAGCCTGGCAGAGATACAACAAAAAAAGAGAATTTTAGACCAATATCCCTGATGAACATCGATGCAAAAATCCTCAATAAAATACTGGCAAACCGGATTCAACAACACATCAAAAAGCTTATCCACCATGATCAAGTGGGCTTCATCCCTGGGATGCAAGGCTGGTTCAACATTCGCAAATCAATAAACATAATCCAGCATATAAACAGAACCAAAGACAAGAACCACATGATTATTTCAATAGATGCAGAAAAGGCTTTTGACAAAATTCAACAGCCCTTCATGCTAAAAACGCTCAATAAATTCGGTATTGATGGAATGTACCTCAAAATAATAAGAGCTATTTATGACAAACCCACAGCCAATATCATACTGAATGGGCAAAAACTGGAAAAATTCCCTTTGAAAACTGGCACAAGACAGGGATGCCCTCTCTCACCACTCCTATTCAACATAGTGTTGGAAGTTCTGGCTAGGGCAATCAGGCAAGAGAAAGAAATCAAGGGTATTCAGTTAGGAAAAGAAGAAGTCAAATTGTCCCCGTTTGCAGATGACATGATTGTATATTTAGAAAACCCCATTGTCTCGGCCCAAAATCTCCTTAAGCTGATAAGCAACTTCAGCAAAGTCTCAGGATACAAAATTAATGTGCAAAAATCACAAGCATTCTTATACACCAGTAACAGACAAACAGAGAGCCAAATCAGGAATGAACTTCCATTCACAATTGCTTCAAAGAGAATGAAATACCTAGGAATCCAACTTACAAGGGATGTAAAGGACCTCTTCAAGGAGAACTACAAACCACTGCTCAGTGAAATAAAAGAGGACACAAACAAATGGAAGAACATACCATGCTCGTGGATAGGAAGAATCAATATCGTGAAAATGGCCATACTGCCCAAGGTAATTTATAGATTCAATGCCATCCCCATCAAGCTACCAATGACTTTCTTCACAGAATTGGAAAAAACTGCTTTAAAGTTCATATGGAACCAAAAAGAGCCCGCATCTCCAAGACAATCCTAAGTCAAAAGAACAAAGCTGGAGGCATCACGCTACCTGACTTCAAACTATACTACAAGGCTACAGTAACCAAAACAGCATGGTACTGGTACCAAAACAGAGATATAGACCAATGGAACAGAACAGAGTCCTCAGAAATAATACCACATATCTACAGCCATCTGATCTTTGACAAACCTGAGAGAAACAAGAAATGGGGAAAGGATTCCCTGTTTAATAAATGGTGCTGGGAAAATTGGCTAGCCATAAGTAGAAAGCTGAAACTGGATCCTTTCCTTACTCCTTATACGAAAATTAATTCAAGATGGATTAGAGACTTAAATGTTAGACCTAATACCATAAAAATCCTAGAGGAAAATCTAGGTAGTACCATTCAGGACATAGGCATGGGCAAAGACTTCATGTCTAAAACACCAAAAGCAACGGCAGCAAAAGCCAAAATTGACAAATGGGATCTCATTAAACTAAAGAGCTTCTGCACAGCAAAAGAAACTACCATCAGAGTGAACAGGCAACCTACAGAATGGGAGAAAATTTTTGCAATCTACTCATCTGACAAAGGGCTAATATCCAGAACCTACAAAGAACTCCAACAAATTTACAAGAAAAAAACAAACAACCCCATCAAAAAGTGGGCAAAGGATATGAATAGACATTTCTCAAAAGAAGACATTCATACAGCCAACAGACACATGAAAAAATGCTCATCATCACTGGCCATCAGAGAAATGCAAATCAAAACCACAATGAGATACCATCTCACACCAGTTAGAATGGCGATCATTCAAAAGTCAGGAAACAACAGGTGCTGGAGAGGATGTGGAGAAATAGGAACACTTTTACACTGTTGGTGGGATTGTAAACTAGTTCAACCATTATGGAAAACAGTATGGCGATTCCTCAAGGATCTGGAACTAGATGTACCATATGACCCAGCCATCCCATTACTGGGGATATACCCAAAGGATTATAAATTATGCTGCTATAAAGACACATGCACACGTATGTTTATTGCGGCACTATTCACAATAGCAAAGACTTGGAATCAACCCAAATGTCCATCAGTGACAGATTGGATTAAGAAAATGTGGCACATATACACCATGGAATACTATGCAGCCATAAAAAAGGATGAGTTTGTGTCCTTTGTAGGGACATGGATGCAGCTGGAATCCATCATTCTTAGCAAACTATCACAAGAACAGAAAACCAAACACCGCATGTTCTCACTCATAGGTGGGAACTGAACAATGAGATCACTTGGACTCGGGAAGGGGAACATCACACACCGGGGCCTATCATGGGGAGGGGGGCGGGGGGAGGGATTGCATTGGGAGTTATACCTGATGTAAATGACGAGTTGATGGGTGCAGCACACCAACAAGGCACAAGTATACATATGTAACAAACCTGCACGTTATGCACATGTACCCTACAACTTACAGTATAATAATAATAAATAAATTTTAAAAAAAAATGTATTTGAAAAATGCACAGTACCTACAAATCCAAGGCAGTAGTAAAGAATAAGAATATAGCTGAAGAAAATTAAAACTACACATATTTGGTTATAGAGTAAACCAGAACTAGCTAGTTACAAAAACAAAACAAAACAGTGTAACCATGAGGGGATAATAACTAGTCATTGTTGATATACTCACTCTCAATTTTCTGATTGTGGCACTTCTTTCGTTTTTCTGAGATGGAGTCTCACTCTGTTGCCCAGGCTTGAGTGCATTGGTGTGATCTTGGCTCACTGCAACCTCCACCTCCTGAATTCAAGTGATTCTCCTGCCTCAGTCCCCCCAGTAGCTGTGATTCCATGTGCCCCCTACCATGCCCAGCTAATTTTTTTGTATTTTTAGTAGAAACAGAGGTTTGCCATGTTGGCCAGGCTGGTCTTGAACTCCTGACCTCAGGTGATCCGCCTGTTTGGCTTCCCAAAGTGCTAGGATTACAGACATGAGCCACCACGCCCAGCGCTTCATTTTTAGATATAGTTTGCTAATATGCCTAGTACCTGTAGATAGCTGACATTTTTATATTAAACAAAAGCACTATTTAATATTTATTTAGAATAAGAGTTAAAATGTTTATATTCATGCTGTATTTATACATTTAAAAAATATAACATAAATCTATGTGTACACATGGATGTTAAGAATTTGCTATGAATGAAATCAATAATTGGTCATGTTTAAAATATACATGTTGTATAGAAATTTTAGTATTCTATCTTTTTTCAGCTTTCTATGTCGGCTTCTGAAAAGCTTTTATTTTTACAGTTATTCTCCAAATTATCATGAAAAATATTTCTTGTCTGAGACAATGCAGGAGAAATCCTGTTAAATATTAAATGTTAACATTTTAATCATGTTGAACCTTATTTAATTTCATTCATCACTAGCAAATATGGGTTCTGCTTATACAGATAAAATTACAAAGTTTTTACAGTCATTAAGGACTAATGATAAAGTGTTTTCTTTTAGTCTTTTAAAAATATCTGTAATTTATGTACTGTAGAATTTCTGTGTTTTCTCTCTCCCCCTCCTATCCTCATTTATTCCCAAGAAGTGCTTGATTTAGTTCCCATGCATTGCATTCCTCACAAAGTGATACCCCTGCCCCCACCCTTGTTTTATGAACTCAAACGAAATGGGATACTACTGCCAAATGTGTCTCACTTGGTCTGTTAGCGTCTTCCTTAGAGTAAAAATTGCAAACTGTCAGAATGTCATGGATTGAACATTTTTAACTACATCTAAGAAAATGGGCAATACAATAATGAATGAAGTATTTTACATGTCATTTGAAGCATGAGAAGTTGATACTAAAAACTATCAAAGAAAGTAAAAAGAATTTAAAGAAAATAAAGAAGCCATTGGTAAAGGGGCAAAATAGATTAAAAGCATCAAAATAAAAAAGCTTAGAAAAGAAAACTACAAGAGAAAAGGCAAAATTTGGAGATATATGCCTTTTGATCAACTTCTTTCAATAAAGAATAAAACACTAATAAAATAATTTTATAATCTCTTATTTGTAGCATTGTAAGAAGACGAATGAAATTGCATTTTACTATATGATAAGGAAAATATAGAGGGTGTGATCCTAAATGAGTTCAAGAAAAAAAATGACCATAGTTGAGTATTAACAGAGACCCTGGAATGGTGAGGCTTTTAGATATCACAAATGTTGAAAGTAAGTTTAAGGAAATGTATTACGCTGTGATTACTATGTGCATTCTTGTGTTTAATCTATTTCAGTTTAATTTATGCAGAATGGTTTCTATAGTAATATATTTATAATACATTTTTAATTTATACAGATGTATTGCTAATATTTTATATCCTGTGCAAGTGCGAGTGAGAATAAGTAGCCATCTGGACCTCTTCCCCGTATAGGCAATATGACCAGTTCAGCACAGTGACTATGCAGAACAGAGGTCAGTGCTGGTGTTTCCTGTGGTTTAACTAGGTCATTCCCATTAGTTCTAGTTAGATCTTTTATGACATAAGTATTGGTGTTTGCTTTAAAAGAAATATACATAAAGTTAATAATAATGATAGCCTTCTCTCAGACTTGAGGTTTTTCATTGTATTGAGTCATTAATGCATATATAATCAGATTTAAAAGTTTCTATAACAATTGTCTTATTTTCATCATGAGTGACCACAAATGCCTTATAAGAACATATGCTATTTATTATGTAATTGTACATGATGCTAAAAGAAAGGTGAATTCTTATTCACTAGGTATGACAAAAATGGGTGGGGGCCTGAAGAAAAATGAGAAAATAGAAAAGATGTCACTTATTCACTAGGTATCACAAAAAAAGGGTGGAGGCATGAGGAAAAATGAAGGATAGAAAATAAGTCACTTGCTATTGTCATCCAAGGATAAAAGCATAAACATATTCTTCATCAAGGCCAATGTGGCTGGATGTGGGGTGGAGTGGAGAGTAGGATGACTTAGAATATCAAATAAATAAAAGAAGACAACTCGTGAAAGTTTTATAACAAGGAGTATAAGTGATATGCAATTTTTGTTTTCAATATAATTGGATTTATATTTCTATGGAACCAGAAAAGACTTTCAACCTGCCCACTGAAGTATAAACATCTTTCTCCCTCATTTCGATAGAAATGGAATAAAAAATTACCAGTAATCTATGTCTCACAAACTTTCAATTGTTCCAACAAATGTGGCATACAGAGAGCACAGACAACTGAAATACGCGAACTATTATTCTGGTAAAGTTTTTGAATGAAGAGGTGCTCCTGGGATGTAGAAAGGCCTCCAATTAGAGTAATTTCTTAAAGGATAACTATTAATAAATCCAAATTCACCAATATTAGAAATATCTATATTTTATATTAATCAAATAGCTTTTCTATCTTTATACCAACATTTTCTACTTTCAGTTATATCTTACAAAATTTTCTTCATTCCTTTGGGTATCTAATAACTATAGATAATCAGTTGTATGACTTAGAAAGGAAATAAACAACCATGATGTCAGTACACTTCCTGGTATGTAATCTGATCAGGCTTAGTTCCAGTTTCATGCTCCACTCACGGAATTCTCCTTGTCTGAATCTGTCTGTAATTATAACTGAAGGTCAGTTTTACAGAAATTGTGGATTGTATCAGTATGAATATCAATAAAACACATTCATGCAATATTATCTTATTCTCTTGGAAACCTTGAAAGTCATTGTTTTTTAAAAGTGTCAGTGAACTGCCACTAAATTTGCCTTCAATAATTTTCTTTTTTTCTGCTTAAAGAACAGACTGGTTTGCAGATGTCAGGAAGTTTTTATTCATCCTATAATTTCTCATTATATTGGTTGTTCTTTCTCTGAAAAATAACATTGTCAGAGCTGTTCAAAATCATATATTTTGAAATATAGTTCACATGAAAGTACCTGAGAGGTGTAATGATTGTGACAAACACTGTGCCCATTATAAACTATACACTTGATACACAATACATGTTTGTGAAAGTTAGAGAACTGATCACCATTATATTAAACAGGGTTTTAATTTATACAATGAATGTATAATGAATGAGTGTTGAACTCCAACAGATAATTTGGTGAACTACTGTTCTAAAATTTTGTTCTAAAATAGTTGTCTTTATATGTGATGACAGGTTTAGAAATCATCCCTAACTATGGTTATTTTTAATGTAATTATCTTTTAAATACATGACTTGAATTGTTTTACTTCAACTTCTTCTCCTAAAATAACCATTGCTTTTACTAAAATATAATTTTGGAAGAATTTTTTTAGCCTCTTGTATATTACAGCTTTGGAATGGGGCTGCCAGAAGAGAGATGTACATAAAATTAATACTTGGGGGGTAAGGATAAGCGTGATATCACCTGAAAATTTATGCATACCCAATTATTTAGCCCCCATCAATTGCCTTTGCCTTTACACTCCATGGAAAAACACTACATCAATTTTATAGATACATATTTTTAGGCATAAAATTCCCATTGAATTTAAGAATTTGAAAAACTAAATCTACATATTGAGAGAAATTGAGCTAACTAGTGTATAATAATCTGGTTCATTCAGATATGATTTTTTAGTATCATCCTAACAATTATAATGTGAATAATTCGTCTTTAAGTATTATAAACAAAATATTGATGTGAAATGGAGAAGGAATTCATATGGAATTTATAAAGTATCAAAAGACTTGGTTTTCAGCTCCTATTATTTTATTTATGATGTATATTATCTTGCCACATATTTTAATCTGCAAAATGTCAGTTTCTTAATATTTAAGGGGAAAATTTATGCTTTGGGGCTATTCTTAGACTTTTACAATAAAACTGCAAGTAATAATAGTCTCTCAAAACAAAGGACATGCGATATTAATGGCTGTCAGCTTTACGTATTATATTAGAAGCAACTAAATATCCTGGAATGGTTTTCATGCTTTCACAGGTTTGTTTTTGAATGTTTTAAATAGTTTGATAAGCCTCTCTTGTTCCTTTTTTTGTGGGGGTATTGGAAGTGGATGATGTTGCAATTTCAGATTTTTCATGTATACATAAGCAGTGTGGTTCTCCTCTTCATTCCTTTCTTTCTCTTTTTCTCCTTCTCTTTCTTCTTCTTATTCTTGCTTATTTTTTATGTGGGTTTTAGGTCTTTATTTTTTATGTGGGTTTTCTTAATGTGCGTTTAAGGTCTGTGTTAAAAATTAATTCATAGTATTTGTCAAAAATAATATGAACTTTTTTTATGTACCAACCACTTTCCAAATTAGCAGATATATATATAAATTATTATATGATATGATAAATATTTAATATCATGTTACATAATATTATCTATTATATCCCACCAAATGCTACACTCTATTAGACATTTTATACATTTAAGAGCTAAACTTTAAAAATATTGTCTAAGCTCTAGTACTTTAAAATAGTAATTACTTCACTGCAATTATCAATATTTTCAAAGCAAAGACTACATAACTTACTCATAGAGCCAATGTATTAGAAGAAATGGAGGTTCACTGAGGAGCTTAGCTGTAAGATCATTCAGAGCAAACCTAAGGGCTAGGTGAGATTCAATTTGTACTTGTTGTTTGCTACTTAAGATAAAAAATATAAGTAAAGCTAAGAAAACAGAGAGAAACTAGATTTAATTATAATGGGTTCTTTACAGAACTAGCCACAAAAATGTTGATACTCTTTTTTTTTGTTATTGAAATCTATGCAGCTAGGTTCAGTCTCATACTGAGCTAAAGAAAATACTACTAGTAGGAACCAAATTCAAACTGAAAGTTTCCTCATAAAAGTTACAATTCATGGTGTTTCAATTAAAATTTGTCTCTATTCCTCAATCTCAGAGGAACTCATTAAAATTACTCTCTTCAGTTAAAGCAGACTAATCCCAAAGCAGATATGAAAGAGAAAGTCCCTATGCCTACAGTTGCAATAGTTTTCTTTCCCAAATAAAGCAGATAAAATAATTAAGGATAATTCACTCTAAAGAACCAAACAGGAAAAAGAAAATTTTGATGAAATAACCTGAATCCTAGGAAAATAACTCAATGTTTTCCAGTATGATTTAGATGAGGAAGGCAAGCTCCTACAAGTAATGAATGATCAGATGGTGCTCTGCTAACTACATGAGTAATAACCAAGAAGTCTAGAGAATAGCTTAAGTCTCTTTCCAAAATGTACAATAAGCATCTGTGAAAGAAGGCATTCCCTTCTAGGAGAGTTGCTGAACCATATACTACTCACTTACTGAGCTTTTAGCTGTGCAGAGCTTGAGGGAATCTGAGTTCATGGTCTCACTTCTATTTTGGTTAATAACTCATGCCAGCAGCAAATAGATGGGCTTTGTTGCAGTGGATATTTTGAGAGTGAGCCTTGCCAGGATTGTGCCAGTCCATAGGAGCTCTACCTTCTCAGGTCATTTTAAGTGACAATTAGTTTTGAGAATGTCAAAAGAGTGGGTTTTGAAAAGATCTCAATTCTGTAACTCTCACATATAAGTTCTTTCCAAAATAATTGTTGTCATTAAGAAAATAAATGTAATATGAGAAAAATACCATTTTATAATGCTGGTTAGAAAGGTAAATTGCCATAATTACCAGATAACATGAAGTAGGAAAATAATAGTGAAAACACTATGATATTTTCAAATGTGAGGGGGAACTGATCCTTGAAAGAGAAGCTCATTATAGAAGGTCACTTGGACCGTAGTTAGGACACAATTAAACAATGATGAGGAGTTGATCATAATACAACTGCATAATGAGAGAATGGGCTTTCAAAAGAACACAGCAAAACATAGTGGGAAAATGTCTTATTTTTTCTCCAGTAACAAAGTTTACTTCTCTACAACTAATTTTGATTTTTAAATTTTAACTAGTGGTTGGAAGAAAACACATCAAAAACAATGAAACTAAGCATATATAGAAGGATTTTTTTTCAGAGCATATTACACAAAGCAATATTTTTCCACAAATAAGATGATTCAAATATTTATGAAAGACAATGATGGAGTTACTATAGGATAGCTGTAGCCACTGCTTTCTAGGAAATTTTTAAATGTCACATGCAAAGCTATATTCCTATCAGGTGGTAAACAGAATAGAGGAGAGAAAAGGAAATTCAAATAGTATTTGAAATTGGCATTTTAGTTATTGCTAATGTTATCCCTGTATTTTTATAACATGGTTAATTAATATTTGAATGACCACAAATTTTTAGGCAAACTCTATGTCCAATTCAGCCAATAGTTGAGTTATAATTTAGTTAAAGAAAATTTGCTGACCAAAAGTATTAATAAATCAATTGGAAATTCATTTACTCAACAAATATTTATTACATACCCTTGTGCCAGGAGCTGTAGCAGTCTTTAGAAAACACACATGAAATATATATATGCTTCTAGTTCATATGGAAACTGCTTTATAACTAGGGAAATAAATTAAGGTAAGGTGTTTACATAGTAAGAAGGTTCTAATTAATTATTCCATATTTTAAAAATTGGATCTCTTATCTTTCATCTGGGTAATTTACCACTTCTATTTTAGAAAACACACCAAATAGTTTACTAATTCTTTATTCACTTTTAGTCAGGAAATCTTTTATTTATTTAAAAAAAAAAATCAATTCGGCTGGGCGTGGTGGCTCACGCCTGTAATCCCAGCACTTTGGGAGGCTGAGGCGAGTGGATCATGAGGTCAGGAGATAAGACCATCTTGGCTAACACAGTGAAACACCCGTCTCCACTAAAAATCCAAAAAAAAAAAAAAAAAAAAACATTAGCCAGGCTTGGTGCCGGGCACCTGTAGTCCCAGCTACTCGGGAGGCTGAGGCAGGAGAATGGCGTGAACCCGGGAGGTGGAGCTTGAGTGAGCGAAGATCACACCACTGCACTCCAGCCTGGGCGACAGAGCAAGACTCCGTCTCAAAACAAAAAAAAAACAAAAAATAAAAAATAAAAAAAAATCAATTCTATCAAGCCGCATTATTATAAGTACATTGGGAAACAGCAGAATAATTCAGGATCTGTTTGGTTTTTCTCATTCAGTTGTGAGCTCATTTCTGTGGCCTGAAAGCAAAATCCGTGTTCACTTTCAAGGTTATACCAGGGAGTTCTGTCTGCTTACAGGTTTCAGGAATGCTCTCATTTATTTACAGTTTTTCATTCCCCAAGGTTCCTGAAGTTTCCAGAAATGTTTCACGTTCAGCGCTCATTCCCACTCTAAGGAAGTTCCACATGTAGAGTATGCCCTAACTCCATCCACACACATAGAGATCCTTTAAGCGTCCTTTCAGTTACCATCTGCCACTTCCAGAGAAAGACTTAATGATGTAAGCGCAAGGAGCAGAATCACTACATGTTCAAATGCTGAATGAAAGAGGAATGTATCTATCTGTCTTTTTGCATAATAAGCTGACAGAATCCAACACTATGTCCCTGCCCTCCCTGGTCTGTATCACTTGGTAAGTACATTTTTTCCTCTATTAATGTAGTAGTTATTTCTAGGTAATAAGACATCCTCATAGAAACTACGTAATTTGCTGTAAATTATAATGTGTGTAATTTATAAATTCAGGTACTGATAAATAAAACACTGTCTATTTTGTAGATCTCCTAAGGCAATCGGTCAGCTTTTTGCTTAGTAAAGTGGTTTTAATTAAGGATCAAATGAGAAATGTTGAAGTCCATGCACTGTGGGCTTCCCCCAGCATGAGGCCTATTAGCTGTGGTTGGTAGCCCTAGTTGCATGGGCTAGAGATCAGGGAGGGCTAAGGTACAGTGCTGGATTCTGTCAGCTTATTATCCAAAGAGACATATGGATACATTCCTCTTTCATTTTGCATTTGGAGAATGTAAGCTCTTAATTAAAATAACAGAAAGAAAAATTGTTTTCCAAGCATCAACATCTTTAAGAATGGTCTGCATTAGGATGAATGATAGTAAATGGCAAAAGGATTTCCACCCTGCAAGGCTTGGCCTTTTTGGTTTGGGAAGAGACACCCTTGACTATGATTCTGGTGTTTTACCTCATGAGCATCGCCCTGGCACATGGTCACTATGGCTACATGGGAGGGTGGGGGTGAAAGATTGAGCATCTAGAGTTGTCTGCTTCTATACCCCAGGAAGTTAAGTGAGAAGGGCATATGCATGAGTCACTGTAATGTATTTTCAAAAAAACCTTACTGAACATACCACCGGAATTTATTTTTAAAATTTTCCTTCTTTGGCTCTTTGGCTTGCAATTTGCCTAGTCCCAGTTATGAATATTTTCATACTTGAACCACTATCAGAGTCTCTTCAGTGGCCTTCCAAAACCGAATATATTGCACCGTCCTCCTGCAACCACCCATTGCTGCCTTCCTCCGTCCTGTATGCTCCATTCTGTTATCTTTATCAAACACTGCTCTGGTTTCATCAGACTCTTTATATAATTCCTGAGTCCTGTAGTGACATTTCTCAAAAATCATTAGTCCATAACCTGAATTCCTTAACTTGATCTATAAGGCTTTTGAAGATTTGCTGTATTGGACTTGTTTTAATTCTTGGGAAGGCCCATCCACTGTCTTGGACTTAGAATTTATGCCTTCTTCTGCCTAAACACTATCTCTCCATCCTCCCTCCCCATCCTATTTATCTGCATGACTCCTAAAATTTCTTCAGTTCTCAGTTTACATTATTTTCTTCAAGCAGCCACTGTTTCCTCCCATAGCATCATCACACGTGGATAAAGACCTTGTTCATCACACTACATGTGTAGCACCTGGCTGATGCTTATTTAAAAAGAAGTAATAGAAGACATGCTGAACTCTTATATAGGCAGTCTTGATAATCTGGGGTGAATAGCCAGATATCAGATATTTTCAGCAGGTCTTCCCTGGGTTACAAACTAACAAGAAAATGAAAACTAGTTAGAATAATAATATGTACAATAATCTCAGAATCTGATTGAGGATACAAAATCCACAAAATGATGCAGTAAAAATATATTGAATTTGGATTTAGGAAACCAAGTTTCTAATGCTTTTGATTCATGGCATCCCATGTAGTTCCTGCAGTTTTTATTCTCAGCAAAATAATTTCTGAGGTGTTAATTTGTATTGGTCTTTTGTATTTTTCATGCAAGCACTCAGTCTTTTTCATGTCTTGCCTCAGGGACTTTCACAAAGTTACAGACAATGTCTGCCAGATGTCTTTGTACCTGTTGCGAAAGCTTTAGGACAGGAAAGAAAGTAAACTCCATTTGGGAATGAGAGAGAGAGAGGAGAGAATGTCTACAATCACAGATGGAAGGAAAAAGAATAGATTTGTACAGAGACAGGACAGAGCTTGGCTTGTCCGTTATGTGTCAGGGAAATGGCAAAGGTGTAGAAACCGCGGAGGCTGGGTGATTCAGGGAGACTCCCTGATGGGGGCAGGGGCTCCCCATCCTACCAATAGTCCTGTCATTTAGCAAAGCAGGAAGTCTTCTGAGCCAGTGGGCTTGACAGACTTAAAAGACTCTGTCAGTTGGAACCCCGGGCACAATTACCAGGAGTATGGATAATAGAACAAAGGGGCTTTCTAGAATGTATTACTCTGCATGAGACATCAGACTTTTGCTAGATTCCTGATTATGCTTTGAAAGGATAAAGCATTCACTCTAACCGACTTTCCTACCTGGCAGGATAGGGATTAGGTATCAATATAATTTATTTTAGGCCAGGATATATACATCTCCGGCATATCAGAATCTGATCTCATAGTCGAATTACGTATATATTTTTAAATTTTATCAGCCATAAATTCAGAGTATGAAAATCTACTATAAATTTCCTCACAGACTTGTGAGAATTTACTAGTGTGTAGAACAGAATTTTTGCAGTGAGAAATCCCTTCAACAAATGCAAGATAATAGTTCTCTAACCAAGGAAGTGAAAGATCTAAGGAGAACTACAAAACATTCATGAAAGAAATGTAGTTGACACAAGCAATTAGAAAAATATCACATGCTCACAGATCAGAAGAATTAATATCATTACAATGACCACACTATGCAAAGCAATTTCAGATCTACTGCAATCCCTATTAAAATACCAATATCATTTTTTAAAGAATTAGAACAAACTATCCTAAAATTCACATGGAACCAGAAAGAGACCAAATAACTAAAGCAATCCTAAGCCAAAAGCACAAAGCTGGAAGCATCATATTGTGTGGTACTGGCATAAAAACAGATATAGAGATCAATGGAACAGAATAGAGAACCCAGAGATAAAGCCACGTGTCTACAGCCAGCTGATCTTTGGCAAAGTCAGCAAGGACATACACTGGGGAAAGTAAATCCTTTTGTATAAGCAGTGCTGTGAAAAGTAGATAGCCACATGCAGAAGACTGAAAACAGACCCAAATCTCTCACCATACTCAAAAATCAACAAAAAATGGATTAAAAACTTAAGTGTAAGACCTTAAAATATAAAAATACTAGAAGAAATCCTAGAGAAAGCTTAATGAAGACTCAATAGTCTAGGCAAAGATTCATGACTAAGACCATAGGAGCAAAAGCAACAAAATCAACAGTAGATAAATGGGATTTGGACATAGAATGTGAAGTAATAAGTGGAGATACAGAAGTTAGGTGCAGGGGGGTGCACATGGTGTGGTGGGGTGCACATGGTGTTTGTAGGGTGTGGATGGTACATAATTCTGGTGATGGATACACTAAAACTAAGACTTCACTACTATGCAATATATCCTTGTGACAAAATTGAGCTTATACTCCTTAAATGTATACAAAAAATGTAAGAAGTCATTAAAATCTCTACTTTCTGCCTTAACTATTGCAAAAATAGGGTGAGGCAGTTGTAAAAGATTAATGGCACTGATACGAATTCTTAGCCTATTTTTTTTTTCTACTTTTACCTCAATAATAGTCAGAAATAAAGCAAAGTGCCTAGAATGCTTCTTTTTAATGAAGAATCCTGGAGGATAAATGAATGACATTTTTACAGCAAATTTAGCATTTCAAATTCCACCTTCAGTCATATTTTCCAAAGATTGATTTAGATTGTGAAGAAGCCAAGTAAAAGGTGTTGGTGAGAACTAAAATTAGATTTTATTTTATACGTTAATTTATTTAAATTATTCACTGATCTGAAAATCAGTATTTTCTTACATTTTAATCACTATAAATTATAAAAACGAAGTGCAGACATTCTCTTGAAGGTGATGAATGATCTAAAATATTGTAATAAAATGTGTGATAAGTGAAAAGCTAACAATCCTTTTGTGATAATTAACTTGGAAGTTGTAATCCAAATTATTTACATTCAATATTTTGCCTATATTTTTAATACATTTCCAGTAGAAATATGGCATTCTATTCAGTCTGTCCTCTTTTTAATATTAATTGTTATTAGCATTAAATTGATCTGCCATATTATCCTGACCAAATATTTTTCAGTACAGCAAATAAAATTCAAGAGATATTAAATAAAAAAATATATTGTTTTGTGTTAGCTTCTATTTTTGTTAAAATCACTAATGTAGCATCCTTCGGTTTAGGAAAATGAGATAATAATTAACAGTGTACATTTCCCAGATAGACTATGAAGACAATTATTGTCTCAACAAAGTAAAATAAATGTCACTATAATAATTAACTGCCATTTTCTCATTTGACATATTATTTATTTTCTAAGAAATTGGTACATTTTACATTAAACCTATTATTAGTACATCTAATTTTTTCCTGAACAATTCAGTTAAAGCACGAGTTAATTAAAAATCCAAAGCAAAATCTTTATTACCTGTATTATACAATTTGATTTCTTTTAACATCCTTACTGTTCTTCTATAACACACTTCCTCATGAGGTGATTAGTAATGGAGACAAATTCTTTCTGTCTCACCCATGTGTTTACAGAGAAGTGTGGAGAAATGAAATTCCCATCTGTATTCTGAACTTTTAGAAGTGTTGATTACAGAGATGTTGGATTATCTAGTTATGGTCCATGTTATTTTCTCTTTAACATGCCCCTCATCAAACCAGATCCCAACGATGCATGGCAGGGTAAGAAATGTAGAGTGAAGAGAAATAAAATTCAATCTGTCAAAGTAGAAAGGCAAAACCACTTAGAAGTTCACTTAATTTCTTCCTCATCTTAAGAAATGGATAAACCATATCATGCACCCACTCAGCCAGAGAAATTGGAAACATCTTAATTTCTCCTGTTTGCTTTGATTTGTTTGTCTTACAAACCCTGACTTCCACATAATCTATTATTCATTTGATTACGCCTCCAAAACACATTTTGAATCCACTTGCTTCTTTGCAGTTCCATTGCTATCACCCTAATCCTTTTAGTTACTGATTGCTCACATAATCCTACTAACTGGACATTTTGCTTTTTTTTTTGGCCCAATTCAACTCATTCTCCACACATAGCAATGTGTCTTTCCATTGCACTTACAATGAAAACTGCATTTTATTTACCACATCCTAAAAGGCTCTGTTTAGCATGGTGTCTGTACTCAAATTCATCTCATACTAGTCTCTCCTTACCTCAGGATGTTTACCTATACCAGTCTCTACTCTGTTTCTCAAGTAGACACTGTCTTTCCCCCAATTTATAACATATTGCTAAACAGTTTTCTAAAGTGCTTGTACCAATTTCTTGCCACTAGTAGGGTATGATAGTCTGGGTAGCATGTAAGTTTTCAGTCTATTTTAGTCCTTTGGGTGGTTGGATGGCTGTACCTTGTTGTGGTCTTACTTTGCATTGCCCTGATGGCTGATGAAGCATAGCAATGTTCTATGGACATACATGGATATCTGAATATCTCCTTAGGGGAGGACTTGCTTAAATCTTTAGACTGTTTTCTCTGGGATTATCTATTGTTTTCATATTGATTTTTAGGAGTTCCTAAACTATACTGTGAATAAGTCCCCGTGTCAGTTGTGTTCAGTTAATATGATGTATTTTCACTCAATACATTTTGATTAACAGAAGCTTTAGTTATATTGTAATCCAGTATATCAATATTTTTCTTTGCAGTCAGTACTTTTTGTGTCATTTTAAAATCTAATTTTATGACAATTTTAATTAAAGTTAAAAAGGTATTCTATCAGTCAATTAAGGCCACAGTAATGCTACATTTAAAAAAAAATATATAATATGTACTTGTTTAGAAACAATCTAATAATGGCCCCCAAAGATGTCCATGTCCCCAATGCCAGGAATCTGCGAATATGTTACATTACATGGCAAAAAGAAATTCACAGATGTGATTAAATTAAGAGATGAGATTATTCTGGATTATTCAGGTGAGAACAATACAATCACTTTTTTTAAAGAAATAAAAAATAAAAACAAGGTCTCACTCCAACGCCAAGGCTGGTGTGCAGTGGAGCGATCTTGGCTCACTGCAACCTCTGCCTCCTGGGTTCAAATGATTCTCCTGCCTCAGCCTCCCAAGTAGCTGGGATTATAGTCCTGCAACCACCATGCCCAGATAATTTTTTTTTTTTTTTTTTTTTTTTGTATTTTTTTAGTAGAGACAGAGTTTCACCATGTTTGTCAGGCTGGTCTTGAACTCATGACCTCAAGTGATCCGACTGCCTTGGCCTCCCAAAGTGCTGGAATTACAGGCATGAATAATCATGCCCGGTCAACAGGGTCTTTTATAAGGAAAATAGGAAGTCAAGAAAGTCAGAGGATGTGACAACTAAAGCAGAGGTGGGAGAAATGTAGAGCCACAAGGTAAGGAATGGAGGCAGTCTCTATAAGCTGGGAAAAGCAACATACATTTTCCTCTAGAGCCTTCAGAAGAAATGCAGCACTGCTGACCCATTTTGGACTTCTCACTTACAGAACTGTGAAGTAATGAATTTGCATTGCTTTTTTTTTTTTTTTTTTTTTTTTTTTTTTTTGGAGTCTCGCTCTGTGGTCCAGGCTGGAGTGTGCAGTGGAGTCATCTCGGCTCACTACAAGCTCTGCCTCCCGAGGTCACGCCATTCTCCTGCCTTACCCTCTTTTTTTTTTTTTTTTTTTTTTTTTTGAGACGGAGTCTCGCGCTGTGTCGCCCAGGCTGGAGTGCAGTGGCGCGATCTCGGCTCACTGCAAGCTCCGCCTCCCAGGTTCACGCCATTCTCCTGCCTCAGCCTCCTGAGTAGCTGGGACTACAGGCGTCCGCCACCACGCCCAGCTAGTTTTTTGTATTTTTAGTAGAGACGGGGTTTCACCATGTTAGCCAGGATGGTCTCGATCTTCTGACCTCGTGATCCACCCGCCTCGGCCTCCCAAAGTGCTGGGATTACAGGCTTGAGCCACCGCGCCCGGCCCCTTACCCTCTTAAGTAGCAGGGACTACAGGCGCCCGCCACCACTCCTGGCTAATGCTTTTTGTATTTTTTAGTAGAGACGGGGTTTCACTGTGTTAACCAGGATGGTCTCGATTTTCTGACCTCGTGATCCACCCCGCCTTGGCCTCCCAAAGTGCTGGGATTATAGGCATGAGCCACCGCACCTGACCAGAATTTGCAATGCTTTAAGGCCCTAAGTTTGTGATAATTTGTTACAGTAGCAATAGAAAACTAATACAGAAAAGTAATTTACATGCAATTTATTTGAATAATATTACATAGTTTTGTTTTTAGTTTCTGGTGGGGGTATATGAGGACTTGTATCCATGTAGAACTCTTGCAATAAAGTCCTTTTTTGCATATTGAATTTGAATCACATCATTTTGCTGCATAGCATGGGTTACTCTCAACTGATCTGGATGGACCATATGCTCATTTTCAGGTATACTGGGAGCATGATGGTGACCCTTGATCACATCTATGGGACATATCAATTAAAGATAACTAATGTTTCATAACCATGGGTCTGTGAGTATTTGGGGAGCAGAACATACAGGGATGTTTAGCATTGTTAGTAGTGATTACATTTATGATTTGCACGTGGTTTTGGTGACATTTAGGGGGAGTTTCTTTAGTTATAGTGGAAAGTTCTTAATTGATGAACTTGCTATAAGAGACTCCACTGAGATTACATTAAACTTCCTGGAAATGATGTGCTTTTACATGCATGCCAGTGGTGGTTGAGATTTCAGAAAAAAAAAAAAAAAAAAAGACTATGCTGTGTAACTCTATGGAGCAAAGGCACAGAAGCCTATACTTGAGATGTTTATGCTTGTGTTGTAATTATAAACTGTTTGAATCTTGTGATTCCTTTAACCATTCTAACACTTAAGTATTGTGTAACATACCTGCTGAACTCACTGTAACAATTTACATGTTGATACTTTGTAGGCAATTATATTGCCAGCAAAGGACTACAGCTTTATTTTTTTCATTTTCAAACTTCACAAATTTTATTTATTTGTCTTGTCTTATTACATTGACTATGATCTCCAGCTTAATATTGGATGAAAATGGTGGTGGCAGGCATCCTCATCTCATGTATAATCTCAAAGCATAAATGCCTATTATTTAACAATTAAATGTGATTGCTTTAAGTTTTGTGAGGATCCTTTAAGAAAGTTTTATTCTGCTCTAATATTTTTCTTTTAAAAATAATAAATGTATTCATGATTGTATCAACTTCTTTTTCTATATTTATACAGATGATCATATTTTTTACCTTACTCTGTTAATATGGTGAGATAGATTCTTAAAACAACTCTGCACTTCTGAAATAAACCCAAATTGGTTGAGATTATATTAATAATTATTTTTATGGATTGCTGGATTTGGCTTGCCCACATTTTGTTAGAATACTACATTTACACTTAGAGTGAGGTTGGCTTTTAAATGGCATAAAATGTTGAAGAATAGATAAATGACTATAAGAAATGTGGTCCCAAATTCTGGGCCAGGTCTCTGAGTTTTTTCTAAAAAATATTGGCCATGGGATTCTGCATTGCCTTTTATAGCTTCTTTAAACCTTCAAATATCCTGTCTGTGATATGTCTCCCAGGTTTTATGTGTCCTCTATGTTAAAGATTAAACCTGAACTATATAAGTCACCATCACTGGAAGCAAAATTCTTTTTTTAAAATATAAGGTGTTATTAGTAGCTCATCATTTTACTTCCTAACTACTATCCAGTAAAATTATTTACATTTGTACATTTTCGAGCACTTTTCTGAGCTCTGTTACTAATATAACATTTGTTTTATTAATTAAAATTTCTAAATAATTTTGCTCCTTGTCTCAAATGTTTGGTGTCATCATTACATGCCTTATTGAATTGGCGAGAAAATTCATTGTAAGGTTAAATATGAAAACACAATGCCATACAAATGCCTTGATCCTGACATTAATGGGGGTTTTCCCAATGCTTTAATTTTAATTGAGATGCTAGATGTTTGTTTGAGATTGATATTTCATAATGATACCATGTATCTTATAAACCTCAGCTAATGCCTATTTTAAAAATTTAAAATAAGTTGTGTTTTTTATCTCATGTCTTCTTAGCACCAATGAAGATTATTATACAGCTTTTCCTATTTAAGAGATTGTGTGGCCATGTATATTCTATTTTTCACAATTAAAGAAGGTTTTATATTGACAAAATCAAATAAACGTGAAGGATATTTTATCTGTTTATTTCATGTAAGCATCTGGAACTTCTTTCAATGACTGAATACTTGGAAATTCAAGGACTGCTTTAAAAATACCTTAAATATTTTCTTTTAATTTAAAACCATAAAAATAAGGTTAATTTTAACTTGTACTCAATAAATGTGATACAATATTTTAAAAAGTTTTAACGTTACATTACTAGAATATCTGTCATGCCTAAGAAATAAAAGTAAAATCTTAATGACTAAAGTAAAACTGACCAGACTCCCTATTGGCCAAGGGGACCCCAGAGAAACCTTAAAAACTGAGTTCCTAAACATGACTGGAATGGGGGTGGGGTGATGGACACACCTCCTTATACCTCCATCCCTTGCTAACTGCCATTAGGCTTTCTCTCCTAGGAATTAAACAGAAACAAGCCCTTTGAAAGACTTGTTCCACTGCTGATTTACACAACAACTCACCAATATTTCTTCCTTACAACCCACTGACCATGTGCCTGGTTCTGGCTGTTTACAGAGGCTACACACGGTATTTGTTTGTTTCACCTTTTGACATACGAGCCTAATTTTCATGCATTTAAGTGTTAAGCATCCACTACAAACTGAACATGGGATGGATGAAACATGCATGTTTGTTTACTGTGCATCTGCACACCCCTCCGTGAATACTCATAACTGTTCCTATAACCTGCTGAATATGTATACTTGGTCAATTTGTTCAGCATAAGTTCCAGTCTCATTCTTCTCCCCATTTAAGTGCCTGTTTCTGGTTTCTGCCAGAGGCTACGCTTCCCAGCCTGTGGAACAGCCAACCAGCAGGGTGCAACACTTTATAAGAAATAAAGTTCTCTACTCCAAATTTATAAACTTCATGATTTTTCAGTTGACAATCCAAAGTCTGTGTTTAAAAAATAATCCTAAATATTTATTTATAGAAATTGTTTGATTTATTTGAAGTTAGTATGCTTCAGAGGAATAAAAGTGCACATAATTAATTTAAGTGATAAAATAACACCCTTTAGGAATACATCTCAAATTCTTATATATTCATAGAAACAAAGATACCCATATCTAATATGTTTGGTACTTGATGCTTTGTCTAACATCTGGAGAAAAAAAATCCTTATATTAATTGTTACGTTAATCAACCGATATTGGTTATAAAACATTTTGATCTAATGATGCAAAAACTTACATTTTAAGTCCAGGAAACGGTGTTGAATGGTAACTCTTAAAAGTATATATATAATTAAATAATTATTTAAAGTCTCTAAATCTGGATGGTTCAAAGTTTGGATGTGACTACTCAAGGATCAAAGAAATAATAAAATTTTTTTAAAAATTATCTACTCCATACCAACTGTATAATAAAAAAGGCAAGATTCAATCTACAGGTACATTTGAAAAAGAAAAGAAAAGGAGATCCTAAAGAGTCCTATGTCTACAGTGATTTGGAAATAACATAAGATCCACCTTGTGAATGTTCCCTCTTGGATCTGGGGAAAGTTCTTCCATTGGTTTCTGTCTCAACTCCCTAAGTATTGTCTTCAGAATTTTGTTTTCATTAAAAAAATTACTTGTGGTAAAATACATATACTGTAAAATTTACCATCTTAACCATTTTTAAGGATACAGCTAATTCGTGTTAAATATGTTCATGTTGTTGTGCAACAGAGCTCAAGAGCTTTTTCTTCCTGCAAAACAAAAACTCTGTACCTGTAAAATAACAACTCTGCATTTCTTTCTCCCCTAGTACCTGACAACTACTATTCTGCTTTCTGTTTTCGTGAATTTAACTACTCCAGATACGTCATATAGGTGGAGCGGGTTCATACATTATTTGTCTTTGTGACTGGCTTATTTCACTTAGCAAAACATACTCAAATTATATGCATGATGTAGCATGTGACAGGACATGGGTTCCTCATAAGGCTGAATAGTATTCTATTGTGTGGATATAGTACAATTTTTAATACATTTATCATTTTGTGGATTTTTTTTTTGCTTCCGCCTCCTGGCTATTGTGAATACAGAAGTGGAATTGTTAGCTTATATAGCAATTGCATTATATTTTTAATTTATTTTAGGTACTGTCATACTGTTTTGCCTAGTGACTGCACCATTTTACATTCCCAGCAACAGTGCGGTGCACAAAAATCCAATATATCTTCATCTTCACCAACACCTGTTATTTTCTGTTTTACTTTTTAATAGTAAACATCCTAATGGGTGTGAGATGACTTTTTATTGTAGTTTTGGTTTGTATTTCCCTGACGATTAGTGATGTAGTACATATTTTTGTATGCTTATTGATATTTTGTATATCTTGCTTTGGATAAGATGTCTATTGAAGTCATTTATTCATTTTAACTAGGTTGTTTTGTTGTTGTTGTTGTTGAGTTGTAGGAAATCTTTATATATTCCAGGTAATAATGCCTTACCAGATATCGGATTGGGAAATATTTTCTCCCATTTCAATAGGTTACCTTTTCACTTTGATGGTGTCCTTTGATCCACAGAAGTTTATAATTTTGATGTAGTCCAACTTACCTATTTTTTCTTTTGTTGCCTGTGCTTTTGGTGTCATATTCAAGAAATTGTTGCAAAATCCAGTGTCATGAAACTTTTCTCCGATGTTGTCTTCTAAGAGTTTTATAGCTTTAAGTCGTACATTTAAGTCTTTGATATATTTTGAGTTAATTTTTATATATGGTGTAAATTATGGGTCCAGCTTCATTATTTTGCAATGGATATCCAATTTTCCCAAAACCATTTGTTAAAAAGACTGTCCTTTCCCCCACTGAATACTCTTGGCTCCCTCGCTGAAAATCATTTGACCATATAATGTGATGGTTTATTTCTGAACTCTTTATTCTAGTCCATTGGCCTATGTCTGTTTTTATGACAATACCACACTGTTTGATTACTGCAGATTTGTGGTAAGTTTTGAAATCAGGAAAGATAAAACCTTCAATTCTTTTTCTGTTTCAAAATTGTTTTGGCTATCTGGAGTTTTTAATTTTTTTGAAACATGGAATTCTATATCTGGAATATTTAGCACTCAATATGAATATTAAATATACATTTTTTCAGGCAAAACTTTAAAATGTATTTTTTCTATGCTCTTTCTCAGGAAGTTACTGGAAAATTTCTCTAGCAGAAATTTGCAAATAAATCCAAAAGGATAACACAGGATCCAGAAACAACTGATCTACAGATGATACAGGGAAAGGGAAGCCCAGGATGATGACCAGGAGGGGACCCAGGATGAAACAGTAGGTTTACGGGATAATCAAATCAAATTGGAATGGGAGGCCCCAGTAAGGAAAACGGTAGGAACAAATAGATTATCAGACAGGATAGATATTTTAAAGCTGTTTTTATGGGCAATTTATAGCTATTGGAATGGATATGTGAAGACTTAGCCAGAAATGCAAAGAAAACTACACAAACTAAAAACAAAAGGTGTGCTTATTAAGCCCAGGTCAAACACAAAGCTTCATAAACAAAGAAATATCTTATTAAACTTGTTGGCTCAACTTAAAAAACTTAAGTACAATAATGAGAAAGTGTGATTAAAAATAAAGTAGAAATGTGGAGAGATGGGAAAAAGGACATAAGAGATAAAATTCTCATTTGCAATAATAGGAAGTTAATAGATGATAATATAAATCAATGGATGAGACAGAAGTACTCACTAATTATTTTTAAAATATAGAGGGAAATTGCAGCAGCAATAAAGAGGTAAGAGTGTTACCTCTGGCAAACCGAGAAAGAGAGTAAGTGGTATTGAGTTATATGCTTTAATGTGCTATAAATCTACTACTCTTCTTTGTGTTTTAATTATGTACATGTATCCCATTTACAATTAGAAAAGCTTAACATATTCTGGATTTGCATTTCTAGAATGAAATATGTTAAAAATTAATGAAGGCTGATAAAAGCAGCATGTATAAGTAGGGTTTAACAAAACCACTACATTCAAGGGTAGAATTCCATTTTTTTCACTTTCAGAAAATAAGAGATTCCCAAAGAAACAAACCGAATATCACACTGACTTTGCTCTAGGCAGGTGCAGCCATACAGAGCAAACATTAACATATGTCAGGGTGGAAAATTATGCAAAGAGACTTGGCTGAATTAATTGTTCATAATTTTATTATGGAACAAAAAAAGTTATCAATTTTTGACTTTCCACTTCCCCTCCAAGGTTGAATTATGTGAAACAAATGGTGTTTACCTATTGACTCTAGATTATTCCACCGTTGATTTGGTTTTCATTTATTGGTTATTATTTTTTCCCTAATATCCAGGAAAAAAATCAAGTAAAACACTTTTGGGGGCTGCCACATGTTGCTAAGATTGAACTTGCTTCCATAACAACAGACGCAGTGTTTGGACAGCTCCTGGGCACAGGTGACAACAGTGTCAACCCACTAAATGGAATCCTGCAGGTAGGATCATAGAAACTTCCACTTCCATCATAGAAACTTCCACTGTTGCGGAGTATTTTTTTTATTTGCATGTTTTATTTTCAAGTCTTAGGAACTATGAATCCACATTGTTCCACTCCTCACTGAGTATAAATATTGCTCTTTTTAGTTTGTGTAAATGCCCTGAGGAAGAATGGTGAGCAACAGCCATCAGGTAAAGAAAATAAAGTTGAAAGGAAAGATGACTAAGTAGTATCAACATTTAAGAGATGGCCAAAGAGGTGTCAAAAACAGAGATTCAGAGTGAACAGAAGAAAGAGAAAATCCAAGTATGTCAATATAAGGAAAAGGAGCATTTCAAGATGTAATGGTCAAAACTATTAAACCCAGCTGAACTCAATTAAGATGAGGATATAAATAGTCCATTAAATTAATAAAATAGTCCATTAAATTAAGAAAATGCCATGTTTTAAAAAATAAACTTAATCTATATTTTAAATACATTTTACTATCTAAATTAATCAATTAGGTGATTGGGACCACTTGAAGTACACTGTATGATGATATCTTACTACCTGAAAAAAAAAGACTTTATAGTCTTTCTAAAAAAAATCCACAATTAATTTTGTTTTAAAAATCAGTATATAGTGTAACACTGGCAAATACAAACACAACCTAGTTGGTTGTGTGATTGAAAAAAAAAAAAGGTAAAGTGATCATTGCAGCAACAATTACAGTGGTAACTTTTCATTTCCTCTTTATCATCAAACTGTGGTGCTGGTGGCATTATACCCCTCCACTATAAGAAAACTTCAGTTCATGTAGGTTGAGCAATTTTTAAGTTTACAGGGTTAGCAACATGGCATCATATCATTTATGAATGTTGAGTACTGGTCGGTAACATGAATTTTAAAATAGTTCACTTTCTTCAAATACTAAAAAAGCAATAGTTAGATAATCCTTGGCATTGTTTCAGGTCCTTACAATGCCACCAAGACCTCAGTCATGCTGGGATTATTCAGTGTCTTATTGATCTATTATCTTCTTGTCTTTATGGTCACCTCGTGGTAACAGAATGATTGCCACGGCTCCAGGAAACATGTCCACATTCATGCAAGGAAGATATAAAACAAGCAGATGTTTCTTCTTCTGAGATAAAAATCTTTTCTGTGAAGACCCCACCAGGCTTAACTTTTCAGTTCAATGGCCATAACTTCCCATGGCCATGCCTAGCTGCAAGGCAGTTTTGGAAGTTATTGTCTTACTTTTTGAGGCTCCATAGTGTGATAAGGAAGTTTAAAAATATTGTAACTCTAATATTATAACTATTACATTAAGCAATTAACATCTATATCAACGTGGAAACCATGTGAAGCAGAACTATGATCTATTTTTTGGTGGGGGACAGAGTCTCACTGTGTTGCCCTGGCTGGAGTGCAGTGGCACGACTTTGGCTCACTGCAACCTCTGCCTCCTGGGTTCAAGAGATTCTCCTGCCTCAGCCATAGAAGTACCTGGAATTACAGGTGTGCACTACCACACCTGGCTAATTTTTGTATTTATAATAGAGACAGGATTTCACCATGTTGGCCAGGCTGTTGTCCAACTTTTGACCTCAAGTGATCTCATGCCTCAGCCTCCCAAAGTGCTGGAATTACAGGCATGAGCCACTGCACCCAGATAATAACTATGGTCTCTTCTTTTTATTCTTCTCTGTTGTCTACTAATATAGATAGCCTTTTAATTGTAAGTAATTATAATTGTTAAAAGCTAACTTTGAGCACTTACTAGATGGCAGCTTTAGTGCTTTACATGTATTAACTGACTGGATTCCATAAAAACCCCTAAGGTAGGTACTATCATTATTTCTATTTTTCATTCTTAGAAACTGAAGTACAGGTGTTAAGTTGACTTTCTCAAGTTCACCCAGTTTACAAGTGAATGAACCAGAATTCAAGCTGGGTAGTCCAGTTACAAAGTACACGTTCTTAACAAAAACTCTGCAATGTGATTTTACCTGGTAAGAATGGATTATTTACCCACATGATACCACAGAGCTAAGATTTCAGTAAATAACAAAGAAATGATTTATTAATGTGTTACCTGATTTCATTTGATATGCTTTCGAATTGTCAAAACATCAACATTTCTTTTGTCCTTAGGTTTATAGGTCAGGACTTATTTGTAACTCTCAAAAGGCAGAGAAAAAAGGAATGCAGAAAGTATAGCCTGCCAGTCTGACTATAATCCTTATTTTAACAGATCTGTTCTGGGAAAATGTCATAACCAGATCTTTTGCACACCTTCCAGGAAGAAAAAATTCAATCAATACTTTAACTAGCTTGTGGAAAAAAAATGCCATAGGACACCCAGGTGATCTCAATTTTACTATGGTTTTTACACAAATGTAAAAGATTCAACGTCATTATTTCTAGCTTCTTTACTGAAAAACGGCACCAGGATTGAAAAGACTATTAGGCCTCATTTTGAAACCTTTCATCTGACATGAAAATGTAAGGCATTAACAAGGTTTCTGCCTAGAAAAAGTAATCACTTTTATTCTTGAGTAAAAATAATGACTATGAATTCTGAAAATTCTTAAGAAACAATCTGTTGCAAACGACAGTAAATAAAAGTCCATGAATCTGTAGCTACCCCTGTATCCTTTCCTTTAATCTTCCAAGCAAGGCCATCTCAGCCACATATGTATTTCTGATCCTCTTTCGATCATTTTGTTCTCTATGAGGGCTTGGAGGAGATAGATCAAACACTCTGATGCTCTGGGATGAGTAGAGAGAAAGATATGAACAACCACCCATTAATTATCTTTGTCCTAACATATACTCAGATAACAAACATGAACTTTGAAGTCGAACTGATGCTTTAAGGATTGTCTGATTCCATGTTTGCTGTGGGCAATTTACTTAAATTCTTCAAGTTTTTATTTTTTTAAAGATATCACATAGAGGTAACTATAACTACCTTAGAAACTTGTTGTAAAATATGAAATATAAATGTATAAATAATTTAAATAGTCTAGGCATAAATTCTCAAGACAGGCTGTTCTAGGTTTACAAGCTCTTATCCAATATTGCAAGCACTTAAAGTTTCACAGTTAAGTTTTATCTCTTTGTCTCTCTCTTTTTTTTTTATTTTAGAAATTTTAGTGCACGATACTGTGAATTAAATAACACTCTCAGATTGTTTCAGGGCATACTCAAATCCATAATAGGATACATTAATATGTTTATAATGAAACAATTTTCTACATAATGAGAAAAATCAAAAGTATAAATAGGTTCATATATGTTCAGGTCAGTAACAAAAATTTTTTGGTTTTCAGACCATTTTGGGTTTTGGAATTATGGATAAAAGAAGTAGACCTGTGTATTATCACCATGTGTACAGTCTCCTGACTGCTTCTCTTGCTTCTGTAACAAGTCTGCTTAAAATGCAAATTGGACTCCATCAGCTAACTGCTGAAAGGTCACCTGCCTTCTTTTCTTTGCCCACAGGAGAAGTTCAAGCTGCTTAAACCATACACATCTTCAACATCTTGTCCTGCCAATCCACCCTTCGGTCCTGCTAGTTTGCCTTACAGCTCTCTGCACAGGTCACTCTCATTTGATATATCCAATGACTGCATTGCTATTCTTTCTTTATAATTGATTTACTTTCTCCTCCCTGCTGCAACTCCTCCTAACTCACTCTACCTATCTGTTGAAAGAATGTTCATTCAGATCCTTGAGGAAGTCTGTCTGACTTTCCTACCCTGCTTCTCTTTTGTGTTTCCATTGCATTATGTGCACCAGCGTTTCTCAGCATTAATTATTATTTCTATTGTCACGCTCCACAAGAGACTTTAAAATTTTCTTTCTCTGAGTGCCCCTCCACCAATGAAATGTTAGTGCTACAGAAGTTCTGTATATCTAGTCATGGCACTGCATGTATATTTACACCAAAAAATGAGTCAGATCTTTGACCCAGTTTGCCAGTCAATTTTTGCCTATGTGGGGGTGGTATGGCCCCCACTGAGAATGCACGATACACACACTATTGTACCTGTGGTTTGCATAGCTACTTAGTACAGCTTCAAGCATATATTATATTTTTAAAAAATATTTGTTGAAATGCATGGACTTTGCCTGTTTATTCTAAGGTGCAAATGGGATTTATAATATGTTTTTCCCTTTCCTATCCATAGACTATTGCCTTAGATAATTGTATGTGTTTGGGGATAAGGAATATTAAACAGTTTCTTAGAGGGATCTATGTTACTACATTTTTTAAAATAAAGAATAAAAGCAAAAAAGTCCTTAGATATTCTGTGTTCCTAAAAAGTGTTTTAGTTCTTAATAAGAATATGCAGCAAATACTTCTCCAACTTATTTGTATTGACAAATCTCTCTTCTTCCCTTCTCTTTCCTTTCCTTTTCTCTCACCTCCTCCCTTCTTTCTTACATTATAGAAGGACATGCGCACATTTACCTCAGGGGGAACATACAAATAGCATTACTTTCACGTGCTCTTTTGATATTTCTTACATATATTAGTTTTCTCTAATTTGCAAAGCACCCTTTTCCATTCGAAATATATCTTTTGGGAGAATTTTTTTCTTCTAGAACATAAAGTTTATAGGTATAATTTTATACACATTTATTTACAAATGAGACAGTATCAAGAAACGAAGCATACTGAAAGAAATGCAGTCCTACACCACCTACCATTTTGGACTACCTGCTGCACAGACAACAGTGTTCCCATCAGATTATAATGTCGTTTTTTACTGTACCTTTTCTGTGTTTAGACATGTTTAGATCCACATACACCATCATGTTACAGTGGCCTACAGTATTCAGTACAGTAACTTTCTGTACAGGTTTGTAACCTAGGAACAATAGGTATATTGTATGGCCTCGTGTGTAGTGCGCTGTACCATCTAGACTTGTGAGTATGCTCTATGATGTTCTCACAACAACAAATAGCCTAATGACACATTTTTCAGAACATATCTCCATAGTTAAGCAAAGCATGACTGTACTAATATATATTATCCTCATTAACTATGATGGCCATGGGGCCGGGTGCAGTGTCTCACACCTGTAATCCCAGCACTTTGGGAGGCTGAGGTGAGCAGATCACCTGAGGTCAGGAGTTCGAGAACAGCATGGCCAACATGGCAAAACCTTGTCTCTACTAAAAATACAAAATATTAGCTAGGCATGGTGGCGCATACCTGTAGTCCCCACTAGTTGGGAGGCTGAAGCAGCAGAATTGCTTGAACCTGGGAGGCGGAGGTTGCAGTGAGCCAAGGTCATGCCACTGCACTCCAGCATGGGCGATAGAGTGAGACTCCATCAAAAAAAAAAAAAATGGGCCCTATCTTCCCTAATACAATATTTCAAAATTGCAAATTTTACAAGTATTAAATTATGAAAAGGATCATAAATAATTAATGTACTTTATTTATTACATTTTCACTTCAGAGGATACTTAGTTTCTTTCATCATGCATATCTGTTTGTTATCTCTCTATGTGTGTATGGCTATATATGTTTGTGTGTGTGCATATATGTATATATGCATATTTATATAAAATTACACATATGCATTTCATGTGTATGCATAATATATTTAATGCATACATACTTCAATATATGCATTACATAAATGAATAAATATGCACATATAGACCTATATATAGGTGTGTATATATAAACCTATAAATGCACATATATGCATAGGTGTGCACATATCTGTGCATATATATGTGCTCAGAAGTTTATACACATACATGCACATCATATGTATGTTTTTATATATAAGTATGCATAGAGGCAAAGATCAAACTACATTTATATATGTATGTATATGTATACATATTTGTATATATGTGTGAACATATCCGTATGTATGTGTGTATGTATGAAATGCATCTCTATGTGTGTGTCTATATGCAGACATATATACATACATAAAGAATGGATATTCTTGAACTTACATATATTCCTCTAACTGTAGCAGTTAATACACTTAATCACAATGACATTTTATATTTCTAACCCCATAAGCATCAGAATAATTTCTGGTGAGCCAATGTATATATGTCAAAATAGCATTTTTATAACATGTAAAGATATTTTAACAACTGAAAGCCCATTATGACAATTTCTTGCATTTGATGTCTGCATTTCATGAGATTATAGAGTTAGAATTGAAAAGCACTTCATATGTATCCTAGTCAAATCTTCCCTGAAACATGAGAAGTCCTTAAAAACTACTTCAGACTGGGTCTTTATCTGTGTGACATCTATATTAGTAGTGTAGAGAAATATTTTAAAAGAATATATTTTATTTCAATAAAATCTGAATAAATGGTAAATAATACTTTGAATATACTAGTTACATGTTTTGTTTTGTTTGATTATCTTCGAGGAAATAAATACTCTGATTATCCTGTTTTAATTATAATGTTTTGAGTTTTTACTTGTAAAATAACAATACCATTTTATATCTATAGATAGCTCTATATCTAGAGATTATCTATCTACTATCTATCATCTATCTATCATCTATCATCTATCTATCTATCTATCTATCTATCTATCTATCTATCATCTACCTCCCTATCAAGAAAGTATAAGCCTCATAGCTGCATAGCTAGTTTAACTGTCTTTGGCAGGATTCCAAGCACCATAAGAGTAATTGAACCTTGTCCTATTCCCACAGCTCTGAGTCTAGAAAAGTGCTTGTCCCAGGTTCCGTCAGGGCAGAGAAGCTGTAGGTGATAAATGAGGACTGTGTGCATGCCTGCATGCACTGTATGGTACAGTCTGTAGTCATCATGTGTATTGAATAAGCCAAGATTGATGAGGTTTACCTGGCTTAGGTTCCCAGAACACATACACACTAGCCTATGTTGAAAAACCAATCTGCTTTATGAATATAAGACTAGGCTAAAAGAGGACTGTATCATTTCTTGAATCTTAGTTTCCAGAATGGTCAATTACATTTTCTAAGAAAAGAATTGGACTTAAACATTTTGAATATATTACTGAATGAAAAAAACATACAATTGGTAGAAATAAAATGGGAGTGCTTAAAGAATATGCATGCATTAGAACCTGTAACGCACACACATACACACACACACACAGTGGACAGAGAAGTAAAAGGAGTGGAAATCAGTAGAAGCTAATATGGATAGAAAAACAATGGTGAGATAATGTGGCAATTTATTCTCTTTATTCACTTTTGTAAGTGTTTAAAGTCTGATATAAGAGAAATATGTAGGCTAGGCGTGGTGGCTCATACCTGTAGTCCCAACACTTTGAGAGGCCGAGGTGGGCGGATTACTTGAGCTCTGGCCAACATGGCGAAACCATGTCTCTACTAAAAATAATACAAAAAATTAGCTGGGTGTGGTGGCAGGCACCCATAATCTCAGCTACTCAGGAGGCTAAGCCAGGAGAATCTCTTGAACCCAGGAGGCAGAGGTTGCAGTGAGCCAAGATTGCGCCACCTCACTCCAGCCTGGGCGACAAAGTGAGACTCTGCGTCAAAAAAATAAAAAACTAGAGAGAAAGAGAGAAAGATAATGCATAAAAACAAGACTTAGATTTGAAAAATGTAACATTTGTTATTTGTGTTTAAAGGAACTTATGTATTTCAAAGATTAACTTCCTCTATAATGGAAAAGAGTCTTTCTAAATCAAGGTAACTTCCAGTTTAAAGCTATATCTTCTGGATAAACGCTGTTAACGTCAAGGCTTCTCTCCTGTGTCTCTTTCCTAGTATGATCTAGGCTCTTAACTACTTCCATATCTTCCTTACATTGGGGGGAAGGGGTAGGATCTGCGACCCTTATTTGCCGTGGTCACTGCTGGAATAACTTGCCATCTGTTCTTTCAGCATCAGCAAAGTATAGAAGTGCAGGGGTGGTTCTGGCAAGCTCATTCTGGGCTGTGGGTCACCTCACTCCTTATTCCTTACCCTTTAAAGATGCCATGTTTTGATTTTTACCTAACCTCTGTGCCTTATTGTGTAGGAGAAATTTTTTTTTTATTCTCTCTATATTCCACAGGATTCAAGGAAGGATAGTGGAGTGGACATGAATCTCAAGACATCTCTCTGCCTAGACTTGCTCTGTTGTAATGTATAATCCAAAGCAGTGGCTTGGTGTAGGCGAGCAGGCAAATTATTTTTACTGATCAGGCTCCAGATTTAGTAACAAATCTGGCCGTGTGGGAGCACCCACCAGTTGTTGCTTGGAGGAGAAAATATGTGGCTACTGCAGAGGTGTGATGGGCCACGCTGATCCCCCTTCCTGACTAAAGGGCTTCCTCTTACTCAACTTGGGCTGCTATAACAAAATACCATAGACTGTTTGGCTTTACAAACAGGAATTTATTTCTCACAGTTCTAGAGACTGAAGATTAAGATTGAACTGCTAGGCCGGGCGCGGTGGCTCAAGCCTGTAATCCCAGCACTTTGGGAGGCCGAGACGGGCGGATCACGAGGTCAGGAGATCAATACCATCCTGGCTAACACGGTGAAACCCCGTCTCTACTGAAAAATACAAAAAACTAGCCGGGCGAGGTGGCGGGCGCCTGTAGTCCCAGCTACTCAGGAGGCTGAGGCAGGAGAATGGCGTAAACCCGGGAGGTGGAGCTTGCAGTGAGCTGAGATCCGGCCACTGCACTCCAGCCTGGGTGACAGAGCAAGACTCTGTCTCAAAAAAAAAAAAAAAAAAAAAAAAAAGATTGAACTGCTAGCCAATTTGGTTTCTTGGTGAGGGCCCTTTTCCTGGTTTGTAGAAGTCACCTTTTTGCTGTGTTCTCACATGGAAGAGAGAGAGAGAGTGAGGTCCTATTTTTTCCTTTTCTTCTAAAGGTTCTAATTCCATTATGAGGCCCCACCCTCACGACTTCATCTAAACTTAATTACTTCCCAAGGGCCTCTCCTTCAGAGACTTTCACACTGGGTGTTAGGGCTTCCACATGTGAGTTTTGGTGGGACACAAGAGTTCAGATTTGTTTCCCCAACTGCAAAAGGTGTTAGCTACAGAGCGCATTCAGCTCTCAGCCCTAGTTGGGAATTGCCTTTGCTGAAGAGAAGTGCTTTGCCCAGATCAAAAGTATAGGCAGAGGCCACCTGCATCCAACTACTGGTCCACCTGTGGCATAAAAGCCCAATTCCCATGCTTTAGCAAGTGATGACACTGAAGGATTATCTCAGCTACAGTTGGCCTGTGTGAATCTTTTGCTGAGATTACACAGCAGCCCAACTTTCTGCTCTTCCCAATCCTGTTTCTTTTCCTTCTTATTCACATGTGGTGATCCCAAGAGCATTCCATAATAAACCTCCTGCATGCCAATCGTTCTCTCAGTCAGCTTCCCAGATAAACCAACTTGTGATGATTAAAAAGATTAAAAAGAATGTAAGATTTGATATATTTGACAATAACAGAGCAGACTTATTATGTAGTATAATTTGAAGATTTAAGAGTAAGCTCTTTTAATTCAAATTGTTTTCTCATGTGGAGTTCATTGAGGCATAAATCTTTAGAATTGCATATCCAGATATTTGGATTCTGCTAGTTTTCTAATCCCTAGGAAAAGGTCATTAATAAATTACCAGAAGGTAATATGACCCTTAAAGTCTCAGCAACTGCATATGTTGGTGTCAGCATAATTATGGAAATGGAAAAGTAACATCTTGCTCTATTGTATTCTTTATTACTTTGTGTTAGAGTGCCATTTTTTTTCCCCAAATGCCTTTCAGTAGCTCATTTTGTTCATCCACTAATGTTTAGATGTAGTTTTGCTTGAAACTCATATACTTCCAGGAACAAGGCTACACACTGGAGAAAAAAAGTAAATGCTCTACTGTCTTATTTTATTTTTGGACAAAGGGGAGAAATATGAGTGCTAGGTTAGTTGATTTAAATGTCTCAAGATGTAGAGTCTTTCAAGGAGCACATGAGAGGAACCCAAGATGAGGTAATATTCTAATTTTTTTTTTCATTTGTTAACCTTACTCGCAGTGTCTCTTTGGAAGGTAGGAAACAAATAGATTCTAGCTCCCTTGGTGCTAGAGACACCAATCACATCAATAGATGCTTCCATGATTCTCTGAGAAAAAACGAGATTTAAACTTTTCAGTTATTCCAGAGTCCTAAAAGAACCAATAAAAATTACTGAAAATTGGACTCCTACACTGGTAACACTTGTTGTTCAATAAAACCTATGCACTATTTCCTCTACAGACTCTCAGCAGTCTTGTGTCAGCGCCTGTGCTTTTACTGTTTTATTTATCTAGAAGCCTCTCCTTAAATCTACTTCACTTTTCATGACTGTATACAAATGGTACTTCCTAGAAGAATCCTTTCCTGATCTCATTACATTCCCTTAGAAATGTATATGTAGCTCTGTTACAGCATTTGTAATCATCAATCATATTAAACGAACAAGTCTATTTGAAGGCAGGGTCCATTTCTCATCCGTGTTTGTATTTTTAGCCATATGACACAATACAGAACATAAAAAAGGCTTATTTTCTGAAGCAATGTATATCACATTGTTGTTTTTTTTTTTTTTTTCAAAGTGTCATCCAAGGGACAAGTGGATTGAAATTAACTGGAGTACTGTTAAAATAAAAATTCCCCAGACTCCATCTTATATACACTCAATCAAAATTTCTGGAACCAAGCTTCAGGGATGGGCATGTTAACAAATATCTCAGACAACATTGTTTATAATTTGGGGATTGTTGACTCAGTTGATGAGAAGAGAGAGAGAGAGACAGAAAGAGACACAGAAAGACCGAGATCATAGTGTTCGCTATATTTGGATTTGGATTAATGGAATAACCTCAGAAATGGAAAGCATTTAAAAATCTCAAAATGCCATAAAAATGGAAATAGCTAATTAACCTTTAAAAATATCTGTAGGAAAAGAGATGAAAAAGAAATCATTTGTATTGTTTACGGTGATAATATTTTTACTGGTGTTAGACAGCAAGGAATACTTGATCATAGGTAAACTAGTACTTAATGTATTTTAGTGTATTTTAATAAATGTTTTATATAGCTACAATGTTTTATAGTTATTTTATATAAGTTAAAACATAATAAGAATTATTTAACCTATTTATAAACATTCTCTACTTTGTAATCAATTTTTAAGTTGCTGAAATAATAAGTAGAATCAACTTACTGTATGGACTGCACCTTCAGCTGCTTCTAAGAGGTAAACCCGAGGGAATTCAAAACCAATGTAACTGTAACTTAAAACATTAATTACCTCAGGGCAAATCTCCCAAACGCTTTGTAAAGAACAAACAAGCTACATGTATGCCCTAAGCATTCTTCCTCCAGCTACATGTATCCCCCAACAGCTTCCTCTCAGCTTGAGATGATATGATAACGCCCCTCCTTTCACTGCCCCTGCTCAGGTTTCTGAGCTGTGGTGTCCTGCTCACAACCACAGCAAGTTCTCCCTAGTTCTTACTCTAGTTACATAGTAAAATTATCTGAAGGAACATTTATAATCATTCCAATTCTTGGGCTCCACTCTCAGAAGTTCTGACTTAACATTCTGAAGTGGAAGCAGTACACAGTTTTTCACTATTTGTTAAGTTATTGCAAATGATCGTAAAGTGTAGCCATGAATGAGAAACAGCAGAAAAGAAATTTTAATATGGAGAATAATATGCAAGAACATATAAGCTTGAGGTTTCTTTATATATCAAACTTCTTTTTTCAGTTTTCAGCTGTAAATCACAACAGAGTCTCCAATATACTTTAATATCCTCTTATCTGGAGAACAAAAGATTAATATACCATGTTTCATTAGTCTATATAAGAGTTGTTATTTTTAAACAAAAGAAGGAAACTTTCCTATTTTATTCTAAAATATCTGCTTTTGTATACTATTATGCTTATGAACACTATGCGTTTGCATTTTTGCGCACAGTTTGGAAGAAAGATCTCTTTCTTTGGAAGAGCTTCTACAGATTATGAATCTTAGATAATGTATCATAAAGATTTCCGATTGGTGACAATAAGAGCTTTCTTTCTCAGATCTTACATCAATTGAGTGAACCAAGAGAACCTGAAGATGAATTCCTAACCTACCTGCAAGCTGTACTCAATATTTTGTACATGGTGAATCTTTAATATTTTGATTGATGTAGTAGACTGACAAACCCAATGAAATGCTTAGTCTAGTCTTTCCTTTTTCACCTTAGGCTCTCAGGCATTTGAAAGCTGGAAGCTAGCTTGGAGTTGTTATCACAAAGCTCCCTTCCTCTTTTGGAATAGTTATTGACTCAGTAAGCAATAAAAAATGGAGGGTTAATTGCTTGTCAAATTCCATGACTATTTTGTAATCTTACTTTGTAATACCTCTCTGGTTTGCTCCCATTTCTGTTGATAACCAATTCCAGACTCACTGTTGCTCCTTGAAATCCAGCCTAGATTACCATCCCCTTCTCAACTATTAAAATTGTAGCAAATTGAAGCACCTTTCAAGACCAGCAAGGTGCTTAAGAAATTGTTTATTTATTTATTGTTTTTTTTTGAAAATCCCTAGAAGTAGAATTTTCTTATTCTCAAGAAACAATAAGTAAGAATTATCACTAACAACAATACCAGCTTTTTGGCATTATTCTTCTGTTTGGACACTGTAACTAAATTTTAGGTGACAATCACAGTTGTAGCCTCCCTCTCTTTTCTGGTTGCACTGTATAAATTTGACAAAGCCAAGAAAACTATGCAGCATTTTCAAGAAAAAAAAAAGAAGGAAAAGAAAAGTGAGATAGCTAGTATATCCAGTAAATAGTTAGGGTAAAGCTCATGAATACAGGTAAGTTATTTCTATTATAATAATTATTGGGGTAGATAAACATTCTGTATAAATGATGTGGAGCCATATATCAGACTAGATAATATGAAAACTGTTCCATATATACATACATACACGCACACACACACACACACAGAGACATATATGGCATATATTATATCAACCTTATTTAAAATGTTACCAAAATGTTAGCTTTAGTGCTGCCAAAATCCTAAGGGACAAATATGAGGAAACTGGGAAGCTTCTGTAGTTACTGTTAGGGTGGCTGGGTAATGTGTAGATAAGTTTTAAACAGCATACGAGACATCAGACTCAAGAAAATGGAGGTGGAAATGAGATTTCTGTAGGAACTTAAGACCTCTATAGAGTGACAATTTCTGAGAAAAGGATAAGGTGAATAAAATATCTTCCTACACATTTGTTGGTCTTATTCTTGGATATTGTTGGGACAAAAGTTGTCTTCCTTGATATTCACATTTCCAGGCTTTCCTTGTCTCTCTCTTAGTTGGATGCATGTTTATATTTCCTGCATAGACTGAGAAATCCACACCCCCTCAACCTGCCAAAAAATAACATAAAAAGTGTGGAACTAGTGATATTAGTAATACTCCTGGAGATCCCTGTAGAAACAAAACTAAAACACATCTGGAGAGATATATATTTTAAAATACATTTCATAAGATTCCCACAGACAAAGCCCAACCACTCAACAACTCACAACCCAAAATTACAAAATACGAAGAAACATTCCACCATGAGAAGAGTCAGGGCACTTGCATGTACACATACTTATGTACACACATTCTCTCACCCCACCCCACCAGGATTAAACTCATAGGAAATTCAGTTAATATAATTATTCAATAGAAACTGTAAAATAAGAAAATATAACAATTATTAGCATTATTTTGACTAAGAAATTTAAATGTGAGAAAGAAAGACTATATATAGATATAAATCAGAAATATTGGGGAAAAATAGAACTTCCAGAATTACAAATTCTCATCAAAATTTAAATTTAAGTAAATCAATTTAAAAAGCAGCTATTCAAGGAGATATCATAGAAAGGTGAAAGCCAACTCAAATAAAAAAAATACAGGATATGGATGAAAAGTTCTCAAAAGAGATAGGTAGAAATATCCCTTACAACCTCTGGAAACGAAAGACACACTTAGAGAAATGCAAACTGCACTGGAAAATTTTAAAAATAGACTAGAACAAGTAGAAAAAAGAACTTCAGAGGTCAGAAACAAGGCTTTCAAATCAACCCAACCAGACAAAGACAAATAAAATAAATTTTTAAAAGTAAACAAACCATCCAAGAAAATTGGGATTATGTTAAATTGCCAAAACTAAGAATAAATGGTGCTCTGAGGAAGAAGAGAAATCTAAAAGTTTGTAAAACTTGTTTGAGGGAATAAGTGAGGAAAACTTCCCTGACCTTGCTAGAGATTTAGACATCCAAATAAAAAAAGCTCAAAGAACGGCTGGGAAATTCATTGCTAATAGATCACCACCTACACATGTAGTCATCAGGTTATCTAAAATCAAGATGAATGAAACAATCTTAAGAGCTGTGAGACAAAAGATTCAGGTAACTTATACGAGAAAACCTATTAGATTAACAGCAGATTTCTCAACAGAAATCTTACAAGCCAGAAGGGATTGGGGTCCTATCTTTAGCCTCCTGAAACAAAAAAATTGTCAGCCAAGAATTTTGTATCCAGCAAACTAAACTTAATAAATGAAGAAGATATAAAGCCTTTTTCAGACAAACAAATGCTAAGAAAATTTGCCACTACTAAGCCAGCACTACAAGAAATGCTAAAAGGAGCCCTAAATCTTGAAACAAAACCCCAAACTGGATCAAAATAGAACCTCCTTAAAATATAAATCTCACAGGCTCTATGAAACAATAACACATACACACAAAACCAAGATATTTAGGCAACATCTGTCATAATAATAGAGCAGTACTTCACATCTCAATACTAACATTGAAGGTAAATGGTCTAAATGCTCCATTTAAAAGATACAGAATGGTAGAATGGATAAAAATACACCAAACATGTATCTGCTGTCTTCAAGAGACTTATCTAACATATCAGGACTCACGGAAATTTAAGGTAAAGGGATGGAAAAAGATATTCCACACAAATAGAAACCAAAGTGAGCAGGAGTAGCTATTCTTATATGAGACAGAACAGACTTTAAAGCAACAACAGAAAAAAAAAAAATAGAAAAAGAGGGACATTATTATAATGATTAAAAAAGTAATCCAAATGGAAAATATCTCAATCCTAAATATATGTGCACCTAACACTGGAGCTTCCAAATTTATAAAAAGTTACTGCTAGACATAAGAAATGAGATAGATGGCCATCCAATTATAGTGGGGAACTTCACTGATAGCCCTAGACAGGTCATCAAAACAGAAAGTCAATGAAGACACAATGGATTTAAACTATACACTAGAACAAATGGACTTAACAGATATTTACAGAACATTCTATCCAACAACCACAAGATATATACATTTTGTTTTTAAGCACATAGAACATTCTCCAAGATCGACCATATGATAGGCCACAAAACAAGTATTAATAATTTTTTACTAAAAACAATTATATCGGCTGGGCACAGTGGCTCACGCCTGTAATCCCAGCACTTTGGGAGGCCGAGGCGGGCAGATCACAAGGTTAGGAAATTGAGACCATCCCGGCTGACATGGTGAAACCCCATCTCTACTAAAAATACAAAAAATTAGCTGGGCACGGTGGCAGGGGCCTGTAGTCCCAGCCGCTCAGGCGGCTAAGAAAGGAGAATGGCATGAACCTGGGAGGCGGAGCTTGCAGTGAGCCAAGACCGCACCACTGCACTCCAGCCTGGGCAACTGAGCGAGACTCTGTCTCAAAAAAAAAAAAAAAAATTATATCAAGTACCCTCTCAGACTACAGTAGAACAAAACTGGAAATCAGCTGTATAAAAGGAACCCTAAAACAACAAATACATGGAAATTAAATAATCTGTTCTTAAATGATCTTTGGGTCAACAATGAAATCAAGAGGGAAATTTAAAAATTCTTTGAACTGAATGATAATAGTGACAGAAATTATTAAAACTTTTGAAATACAGCAAAAGGAGTGCTCAGAGGAAAGTTCATAGCATTAATTGCCTACATAAAAAAAGTCTGAAAGAGCATAATTAGACAGTCTAAGGTCATATCCCATGGAACTAGAGAAACATGAATAAACCAAAAACAAATCCAGCAGAAGAAAAGAAATAATAAAGATCAGAGCAGAACTAAATGAAATTGAAACAAAAAAATACAAATGAAACATAAAGTTGTTTTTTTGAAAAAGTAATCAAAAGTGACCGACCTTTAGTGAGATTAACCAAGAGAAAAAGAGAGAAGATCCAAATAGTCTCAATGAGAAACAAAATGGGAACTATTACAACCAATACCACAGAAATACAAAAGATCATTCAAGGCTACTGTGAACAACTTTACATGCACAAACTAGAAAATCTAGAGGAGATGGATAAATTCCTGGAATTATACAACCCTTCTAGATTAAGGCAGGAAGAAATAGAAATTATGAACAGACCTATAACAAGTAGTGAGATTGAAACAGTAATTTAAAAATTGCCAACAACAACAACAAAAAATTAGGACCAGACTGATTCACAGATGAATTCTATCAGACATTCAAAGAACTGGTACCAATCTTACTGAAACTATTCTAAAAGACAGAGAAAGGGAATCCAATCTAATTCATTATATGAAGCCAGACACTCTAATATAATGCCATAATCAGGAAAGAACATATCAAAAAAAAAAAAAACAACCTAGAGACTAATATCCTTGATGAACATAAATGCAAAAATCCTCAACCAACTGTTAGCTAACCACATCCAACAGCATATCAAAAAGATAATACACCACGATCAAGCGGATTTCACACAAGGGATGCAGGGATGGCTTAACATTCACGAGTCAATAATTGTGATATATTACATAAACAGAATTAAAAACAGAAATTTTATAATTATCTTAATAAACACAGGCAAAACATTTGAAATCTTCAGTATTCTTTTAGGATTAAAACCTTTGGCAAAATTAGCTTAGAAAGGACATACCTCAAGGTAATAAAAACCATCTAAGACAAATCCATGGCCAACATTATATTGAATGGGGAAAAGTTGAAAGCATTCTCCCTGAGAACTGGAACAAGACAAGGATTCTCACTCTCACCACTTCTATTCAACATAGTACTGAAAGTCCTAAGCAAAGCAGACAAGAGAAAGAAAGAAAGGTATCCACATCAGTAAAATGGAAGTCAAACTGTTGCTGTTTGCCAAAGATATGATTGTATACCTAGAAGTTCATAAATAGTCATCCAAAAAGCTCTTAGAACTGATAAATAAATTCAGTAACATTTCAGGATACAAAATCAATGTACACAAATCAATAGTACTGCTATACACCAACAGCTACCAAGCTGAGAATCAAATCAAGAACACAATCCCTTTTATAATAACTGCAAAAATAAATACATAAATAAAATACTTAAGAATATACTTAAGCAAGGAAGTGAAAGATCTCTACATGGAAATCCACAAAATACTGCCGAAAGAAATCATAGATGACACAAACAAATGGTAACACATTCCATGCTCATGGATGGATAGAATCGATATTGTGAAAATGACCATACTGGCAAAAGCAATCTACAGATTCAATGCAATTCTCATCAAAGTGCCATCATCATTCTTCACAGAACTAGAAAAAACAATCCTAAAATTCATATGGAACCAAAAAAGGGCAAAAGCCCACATAGCCAAAGAAAGACTAAGCAAAAAGAACAAATCTGGAGGCATTACATCACTTTGGTTATAGTTACCAAAATAGCATGGTACTCGTATAAAAATAGGCATGTGGACCAATGGAACAGAATAAAGAACCCAGAAATAAACCCAAATACACCCAAATGATCTTTGGCACAGCAAACAGAAACATAAAGTAGGGAAAGGATACCATAGTCAACAAATAGTGCTGTGATAATTGGCAAAGCACATGTAGAAGAATGAAACTCAATCCTCCTCTCTTACCTTGTACAAAAATAAACTCAAGATGGATCAAAGACTTAAATATAAGGCCTGAAACCACAAACATTCTAAATGATAACATCGGAAAAGCTCTTCTAGACTTTGGGTTAGGCAAAGAGTTCATGACCAAGAACCCAACAGCAAACAACAAAAACAAAAATAAATGGATGGAACTTAATTAAACTCAAAAGCTTCTGCATAGCAAAAGAAATAATCAGCAGAGTAACCAGATAACCCACAGAGTGGGAGACAATATTCACAAACTGTGCATTCGACAAAGAACTAATATCCAGAATTTACAAGAAACTCCAACAAATCAGCAAGAAAAAAATATTAATAATAATAACCCCATCAAAAAGTGGGCAAAGGACATGAATAGAAAATTATCTAAAGAAGATATACGAATGGCTGACAAACATTAAAAAATACTCAACATCATTAATTATTAGGGTAATGAAAATGAAAACTACAATGACATAACACTTTACTCCTGCAAGAATGGCCATAATTTTAAAAATTTAAAATAATAGATGTTGGCATGGATGCGGTGAAAAGAGAACACTTTTACACTGTTGGTGGGAATATAAACTAATACAACCACTATGGAAAACAGTACGGAGATTCCTTAAAGTACTAAAAGTAGAACTACCATTTGATCCAGTAATTGACTCCTGGGTCTCTACCCAGAAGAAAAGAAGTCGTTATATATAAAAGACTTACATATGCCACGTAAACACGCATCTTTATAGTAGCTCACTTCACAGCTGTAAAAATATGGAACCAGTTTAAATGCCCATCAACCAACAAGTAGATAAAGAATATGTGGCATATATACACATATATATATGTATATATGTGTGTATATATATGTGTGTATATATATGTGTGCATATATATGTGTGTGTGTATATATATGATGGAATACTACTCAGTCATAAAAAAGAATGAAATAATGACATTCACAGTAACCCGGATGGAGTTGGAGACCATTATTCTAAGTGAAGTAACTCAAATGGAAAATCAAATGTTGTATGTTCTCACTTATAAGTAGAGAGCTAAGTTATTAGGACTCCGAGGCATAAGAATGATATAATGGACTTTGGGGATACAAAAGGAATGATGGGATGGAGGTGAGAGATAAAAGACTACACATTGGGTTCAATGTACACTGGTCAGGTGATGGGTGCACCAGAATCTCAGAAATCACTACTAAGGAACTTATCTGTGTAAACAAAAACCACCTGTTCCCTGAAAACTACTGAAATAAAAGAAAATTTAAAAGCAGATTTCAAACAACTACAAATCTCTATATGAGACCTGAGATATGGAAACTGGAATTTCAGAAGGAAATGAATGGAGGACAATAGTAATTGAAGTTATGATGTAGGAGGGCTTCTCAGAATTAATGAAAAACATAATTCTCACATCAATTAATGAAAAACATTGTCTCACACATGAACATAAGCTAATCTGAAGATCAGATAAAACCATATCTAGACCTAAACATGTTTGTGTGCAACTTCAGAATGCAAAGACAATGAATAACCTATAAAAATAACATACCAATGAAAAAGCATGGGAGTGAAGGCAGTACTCCCCAAAGCAACAATATAAAGAGAAGACCATTTTGTATTTGGCATCACAAATAATTGTAGGCTTAGTGTCAAATAAGTCTTTCCAATGAAGATGTACTAAGTAGCTATACATCAAGTCAATAAGACATTTAAGAAATGCTTTTTGTCCAGTACATTCCTGAGGCAAGGAAAGTGCATTGATTCAGAGCTAAAATGATAAAAGAGAATTTAAACTTTAAAGCTCCTTAAAGGTAGAAACTCTCTTATTCGTGACTAAATACTGAGAATGTTACACAGGGCCTGGATCTGGGGTAAGGGTGGTGGTGGTGATCAGTAAATATTTGTTAAGTAAATGAATATATGAATCGATAGAGCATAAACTATATGAAGATACCTTATGTTAGGCATGATCTTATTAGGAAATCAACAGTACATATATTACTAAATGATATCAGATAGGCTTCTCTGCATACCTTTTGTGTAAATTAGTATGTAGTAATATTCTAAAAGGGAAAGTCTCCTGCTAGGTTATACATTTCAGGCTGAAGGAGACAGATGAAAGACCTAATTTCCTTTTTACTATTTTTCTTTTTCATATCTTTGTACTGAACATAGTCAATCTTGCACAAATGAGCACTATTAAGTTCAAGTATTTCTGCTGAAATGCCATTACTAAACACTTCCGCTTTCTACAAACCTACTCAATAAATAGGAAACAGTAGGACTCTGAAAGACTACTCAAAACCTATGGAATTTTGTAGCTAGGGCACAAACCAAAGAATAACATTCTTAATAAAATTCCTGCCACAGTTAAATTGCTGCCACCATTTGCAAGCAACAACAGTCAATTCTTGACCGACTAAAGTCTTGCAGCTCATGCTTCCTTCTTCAAAATGTACAGGCTTGGAGACATACACTACAATAAAGACCAATTTCATGAAAGGTAAAAATTGAGTAGTCAATTATTTTTGAGTTTGGAGGGAGACAGTGCTATATTTACAACTATGTCATCTATATTCTTTCAGATAGCCAATGAGTGCAAAGTGTAGCAATCTTTGATGCCACTATACAAGCCATTTTTTAAAATAAAGATACTGCTTTAGGATTATAATTTTTAAGTAAGAATTTCATATATTTCTGGACGTTATCTTTAATTTCGTGAAAGCTTGCCCTATTTACTTAAAATATTAATCTTCTAGGAAAAAAAAAAATTGGAACAAACAAACATTACTTCTGCATTATGCTGATGTCATTTCCCTACTTACCTATTGCACGTGAGCTGGCAGTGCTAAGGCGAACAGAACTCTAACTTTGCAACATAGCAGAACAGAGTGTGCTTTAGAATGTTTTCTGAACCTTACCATGAGAACAGCAGTATTTTTTCTCTGGGAATATAGAGGTAAATGAAGCAAATGGGTCACTGCCTTCACAGAGAGTATGTTCTAGTGTGAGGAAAGCAACACTCTATCTAATCAATCTATTAATTAACGTCTACTAGAAAAGTGTCAGTTGGCAACAAGTGCTCTGAAGAGAAATAACATGATAGTGACAGTTTGGCTAGAAGCTGGATAACAAGATAGGACAGATAGGGAGATTGGGAAAATATTCTGGGTAGAGAAAAGAGTCAGCGGAAAGACAAAAATTGGGAAAGAACAGTTTGAGGAATTGACACAGGTCTATGCAGCTAGAATTTAGCATTCTGAGTGGGAAAGGGAGAATTGTAAAACAGGAGATCAAAGAAATTGCAAGGTCAGATTTTGTAAGGTTTAAAGTCAGGTTAAGAAGTTTGGATTCTATACACATTTGTTCCAATTATACGTTCAGTTGAAATGATTTAACTGGGGGAACTAACATAGTTTGAGTTATGGTTTGAATATATCTTTCTGGTCATGGTGAAAATAATGGTTTATAGAGTCAGGTTTAAAATGAGACAGGAGGCTATTCTAGAATTTCAAGTGAACAATGACAGAGTCTGGAGTAGTATCAATGGAAATGAAAAAAAATTATACATTTATTATGTAGTTATAGGTAGAGATGATGATCGTTGCTGCTGGATTGGATTTACAGGTGAAATAGAAGAAGAAAAAATGAAATGAAGGGCAAATCTTTGGCTTGAAAAGTCAGGGAGATGATAGTGATTTTCATGAAGATTGAGGATTTAGAAAGATATGAGATATATATTTAAATGTGCACAACATATTATAAAGTAAAAGCACTTTTTAAATCAACATACACCTTATGATTTCCATGTTGTAAAAATATTCCACAAATATGTGACATGCATAGAACTGGAAGAATGCACTACAATTATCTGGACTAACACAATGCCTGAAAATAGCAGATGCTGAAATATTAGTTTAAAAATGGACATTGTTCCTTTTTAAACTAATATTTAAAAATTTTAAACTAATATTTAAAAACTAACATCATCCTCCCCCTTCCTTCTTTTTAATTGCCTACTCTGATTTCCTACTAGCTTCATTTTCTTTTTAATTTAAAATAAATATACAGTATATTTATAATTTCTATTATAAAAATAAAATATAGTTATTAGAGAACACCTGAAAAAAAAAAACCAAAGCACACAGAATAACATAAAAACAACCCATAGTCCCATGATTATTCAGATTAACTCACTGCTAAGGTTTGGTGTATATATTTTCAATGTAGTCACTGTATGTGTATATATATGAATATACATATGCACACATTTATTGAGAGTAGAAATAAGATCATAATATGCGGCAAAAGAGAAAACTAAAGAAGAAGAGAAAGAAAAGAGGTAATAGTAATTAAAAGCATTTAGAGGTTACTAGTTATTAGTTGGAAAAAAGGCTCAAGTTATGGTATATCTGGAAGTTAGGGGCACTGATTTCCCATAGTCAAAAATAGCATACATTGAAAAATATTTACTTTCTATATTTGATATTTCTGTATCAAGTATAGCTTCTTCAACTAAATGAACAGGCTCTACCAATGATTTTTCTGTCTACTTATCAGCACAGTGATTTGAAAAATAAATGTCAATGAAACCTACAAACCAAATTGTGGTAACTCTAATAATTTGAAGCGCTGGAGGGCTATCAAGTAAGTGAGGACTAAATTAAGCAGTATTCTAAGCATTTTTGTCAGAGATAGCATAATTGTATATTTGCAGAATTTTTGCAATTCAAATATCAATTTTCTGGGAAAAATGAATATTATAGTCCCTTGTGACATTAAAGAATTGTTTAAAATATAAAATTATCTCTTAAGGACACAAACCCCTACAGCACAGCTGTTTGGGGATGTCTTATAAGAACAAATTCATTTCTACTGTGTTTGAACTTCTGCCATCCATTTTAGTTATAATTTAGTTTAATAAATTTTAGTAAATAACCGAATAACTTCCAAAGCTGATCAAGAAAATAAACACATAAATGAATATACAACTACCTTATTATCCCATCTGAAACAGGGGAAAAGTTTAAAACGGAAGTTGAAGGTTAGACAATACCTTAGTTAATAATTATTAAGCCATTTGAATAATTTAACAGATGCCAGACTTATGTGGAGTTGATAATATTTATGTCTTCTCTTGTGGAACTAAAAACCAGTGCTAAAATGTATGTCTGTTTAAAAGCAAGTTTGTAGAACAAATTGACTGTAAGCTCTTTATACTATCATTACTCTTCTTCTGATTTCTTTATTATTCTCCTGTTCTATACATAAAACATTATGTTACGCTTTATGAAAGAAGGGACAATGTTAAGTGGGTAATGAAAAGCAAAGATTTCCAGTTCCTGTGTATGAGTCTGTGGGCATGGGTGTGTGACACGTGGGAGTGGAGTGTGTGTGTTTAAACTTCTAAAAGCTGAGAGGAAAATGGTTTTCTGTAGCAGGACAAAAAGCAAGTGCAGAAAACAAAGCAAAATGACATGTATCATTAGAATTTCAAAGGCAGAACTGAGTTAAAAGATGGCCTCCTTCTTTATTAATATCTAATTTATCATATACACTATTTTTTGTTTTACTTATATTGAGGCATACATACTCATTTTCCTTTAGTGTGAGTTGTTCTGATTTTGGCACTTCTCATTCTTGAAATTTTTCAGCACAAATGAAAGGTTCCTCATTACGAGGTAGCATTCCTTTCTGTGTGAATCCAGCTATGATTCTATGTAAATTAATAGTAGCCGTGTTTAGCAGAATGTTAATTTCCTATCAAAAACTCTACACTATCAGTAGTAGTAAGATTCTTTGATTAATCTGTATTTTGTAATTGTACCTGTTGATTTTCTTTGGCTGATTGGCCATTTAGAATTTTCAGTTAGGTGATCTGCAGGTATAACCATATTTTAGTGCCCATCAGTGTTTTGCTCCTAAGTTCATTAAACAGAAACTCATTCAAATAATTAAAGGGCTCTTCACCAATAATACACGTCTTCATTTTAATGCCTACAGTAATTATCTCTTCTAGATTCTAAAACAAATTAACAAACAATTTAAAGAAAGCCAGAAAATAATCTTGTTTAGTGACATGTATTTCATTGATAACTATGCTTCATGAAAATGACATTTGAAATATATTTGATGTGCTGATTATATTATATTCTTGGAGTCCCAGAGAAAAGGAATTGATGTGAACATCTATTGCCATCACAATGTGACCTTCTAGTCACATACAAGCTTGCAGAATGACATGAGATGTCTCACTTCAGAAATGCCACCCATTATACTGGTTGCTATTCAGTATTAGCTATGTGTAAAAGAATAGCAGGGCTTACACACTATTATCTTTTCTCCTTTTTAGACTGCCTAAATGATTGTCATTGTGAAATGGACTATCTCGATCTAAAGCAGACTTTCATATGGGAGTCAACTATCTTACTAGTCTATGACATTCCTCGTCTTTACATTGGTCATGACATCCTTATGACAATCCATCTCAACATTTAAAACAGGTTTCTCCTTCTTTTTGCTTAGGTCTTTCTCACCCCCAATCCAGGAATGTCTTTCTTCTTCCAGTCATTTTTTAGGCTTAATTTAATTCCTCACTGGAATGCTTTCTCTGATCACACTACCCCACATTAATTTCTTCATTTTTCCAAATTCTATGACATATCCCATGGTTTTACATTGTTTAGTGCCATTTTAAATTTAAAATTTAAAATACAACATCTTTATTCTGATTACATGTAATGAATATAAATAAAATAATGCTTATCATTTTATTACCAACCTGTCTTTTTGTCATCCCAAACATTTTTTAGACTTTTATGATCATACAAAGCATAAATATTAGCTTGAACTTCAGAAAAGTGCAGCTTTTGTAGATCAAAAATTGTTGGATTTTACCAACTTCGTGTGGTTTCAAAATCATAGGAAATGTTGTGTTTTCCTTTATTAGTACATGATGCCCCTCCTTATATTATTTAGTGTTGTTTCCCTTAATCTTTCATTGCTATCCTATTTCTGGCATTCATAACCATATGCCCACTTTTCTACTTTTACATCAACATAAGATACCAAGGACTTCCTCCCACTGTGGCACTGCTTCTAAGATGATGTTACATTGAGAAATCTTCTTCTTTCCCATACTACATCCTTGTCTCACAAGATACCATTAGAACAGTACTACTCTAAAAAGCTCTCCATCCCTTATAAGATGACGTGCTATTTTAAACTCTTAATATTATCGTGTTTTCCTTTAATATATCATTTTTACTTAAAAACTGCCTATCTAGAGAAAACATAAAGCTTTTCCCATCCTCTCTTTATCTAAATTTCTTTATCTTTAGCTATATACAGTCCACAATTCAAAAAAAAAAAATTCCCTATCCTGCAGATTTTTATTCTCACTTATTTTTTTCCTTGGTTAGAATTCTTTGCAGAATATTTTATTCAGAAGAGGTAAGTGGATAATATACTCTGTCTTTCAACCTTGGATATGTTGAATGGTATATACATTCTCTCCTAATTCCCAGAGTTGTAGATGTAGATTTTAATGCCAGATTATGTTTCCTTTATACATAATTTATTTCTGCCAAGAGCCTTGAAAAAGATGACTGTATCCTAAACTCAAAAATTTAACTAGCATCTGCTTAGCTGTGTCTTTTTAAAATCAATATTTTCTGTCATGCTTTCAATCTTTGGGCTGAAATCTTTCTTGATATCCATGATACTTTCTTTTTGTATTTGTTTAATTATTGTCTCTTTTTCATTTTACTTTAGATTCATGCATCTATTCAGTTTTAGCCTTTCTGTCTCTAATTTATGTCTCTAAATTTCTGCATTGATTTGACATATCTCTACCCTTAATCTTCCTATTCACTAATTTGTCTTTCCAGAGTGATCATCTGCTTCTATACTTGCTATAAATTCTATAAATCTAAAGCTACATTTTTAGTTCCAGAGAGTCTTTTTTTTATAGTTTCATTGATAATTTTAGGATGCGTTTTGGCTGGTGTTGTTAGGGTGACTGTTAGGGGTGTCTTCATGATGCTCCTGAAGTTGTGTTTCACCAGGTTTAAACTCTTCTGAGTGCCCATCTAGTATCCCTCTCTGGCTGTTGGCTGCAGGAGGTGAATATTCTGTTCCTTTTTGCTCTTGGTTTTGCTTTCTCTTGGAATCCAGGTTCACCTGTTCTTTCTTGGTAGCAATACCTGAATTGGTGAGAGGTCATTAAGTTGCTAATCGCTTATTGGATATCATTAGGAAGCCCCTCTGTCCTAGAATTGATCATTTCAAAGGCTAATGATCTCTCGGGATTAGATGTAGGGAGGAGTTAGCTAACTTATTCAGGATGTGCCAGCCTGATATGCAGGCTTTCCCTGGCCCACAGAGAATTAACTTTTGAATCTGTTCAGGTTTGGTAGAAACTTGTGATGGTTAATTTTATGTGTCAACTTGGCTGAGCCCTAGTTCTAAAATGGATGCTCAAACAATATTCTGGATGTTTTTGTGAAAGAGTTCCTTTAGATGAGATTGACATTTAAATTGGTGGACTTTAGGTAAAGCAAATTACTCTCCACCCACCTTAATGTGGGTGGGCTTTATCTAATCAGTCAAAGGCTTTAATAAAACAAAGACTAACCTCCCTATGCAAAAAGGAATTTTGCTATCAAACTACCTGTAAACTCAAGCTATAACTCTTCCCTGGGTCTCCTGCCTGCCAACCTCCACCATCAGATTTTGGACTTAACCAAACCCTCACAATCATGTAAGCCAATTTCTTACAATAAATCTCTCTATATACATATGTACACATCCTGTTGGTTTTATTGTTTTGGACAACCCTGACGAATACAAGCTTTAGTCACATCATCCTGGGCCCAACATGTCTGTATTTCAAAAAGGGTACTAGGTATTCAGAATAATCAGTAGTCAATAAAAATTGACTAAGTTGTGCAGTGTGCTCTAGGTGTCTGCTATGTTTATTGAGCCCTTCTGAATAATGACCAACAGCGATTCATAAAATAAAACTTGCTGTTTTGTATCATGGTCCCATTTTCCTCTGGCCAAAGATTTTGAACCATGGCTGTATTAGTCTGTTCTCATGCTGCTGTGAGGAAATACCTGAGACTGGGTAATTTATAAAGGAAGGAAGTTTAATTGACTCACAATTCTGCAGGGCTGGGAAGGCCTCAGGAAACTTACTCAGGAAGGGGAAGCAAACATGTCCTTCTCTAAGTGGTGGCAGGAGAGAGAAGAATGAGGACTGAGTGAAGGGGGAAGCCTCTTATAAACCATCAGATCTTGTGGGGTCCCTCCCACAACATATGGGGATTATGGGAATTAAAATTCAAGATGAGATTTGGGTGGGGGCACACCAAAACTACATCATTCTGCTCCTGGCCCCTCCCAAATCTCATATCCTCACATTTTAAAACACAATCACGCCTTTCAACAGTCCCCCAAAGTCAACTCATTCCAGCATTATCCCAAAAGTCCAAGTCCAAGATGTCATCTGAGACAAGGCATGTCCCTTCCACCAATGAGCCTACAAAATCAAAAGCAAGTTGGTTACTTCCTAGATACAATGGGAATACAGTCACTGGGGAAATACCCCCACTCCAAATGGGAGAAATTGGCCAAAACAGAGCGGCCACAGGCCCCATGTAAGTCCAAAATCCAATAGGGCAATCATCAGACCTTAAAGTTCCAAAATGATCTCCTTTGACTCCATGACTCACATGGAATCACACTGATGTAAGGTCATGCTGATGCAAGAGGTGGGCTCCCATAGCCTTGGGCAGCTCCCAAAGTCTTGGCATGTACCCTACAGCTGTAGGGTACAGCAGGGTACAGGCCCCCTCCTCAGTGCTTTCACAGGCAGGTGTTGAGTGCTTCTCCAGGTGCACGGTGCAAAACTGTCAGTGGATCTGCCATTTTAGGATCTGGAGGATGGCGTCTCTCTTCTTACATCTCCACTAGGCAGTGTCCTAGTGGGGACTCTATGTGGGGGCTCTAATCCTACATTGCCCTTGTGCAAAGTGCTAGCACAGATTCTCCCCAAGGGCTCCACCCATGCTGCAAACTTCTGCCTGGATGTCCAGGTGTTTCCATACATCCTCTGAAATCTAAGTGAAGGTTCCCAAACCTCAATTCTCATCTTCTGTGAATCCACAGGACCTATACCTCCTGGACGTGCCAAGGCTTGGGGATTGCACACTCTGAAGCAATGGCCCCCACTGTATCTTTGCCCCTTTTAGCTATGGCTGGAAATATGACAGCTGGGACACAGGGCAGCATGTCCTGAGACTGTACAGAGCAGGGGGGCCCTGGGCCTGGCCCAGGGAACCCTTTTTTCCTCCTAGCCCTCCAGGTCTGTGATCGGAGGGATTGCTGTGAAGGTCTCTGACATGCCCTGGAGACATTTTCCCCATTGTCTTGGTGATTAACATTCAGCTCCTTGTTGCTTATGCAAATTTCTGCAGCAGGCTTGAATTTCTCTCCAGAAAATAGGTTTTTCTTTTCTATCACATCATCAGGCTGCAAATTTTCAAACTTGTATGCTCTGCTTCCTCTTGAATGCTTGGCCACTTAGAAATTTCTTCTGCCAGATACCCTAAATCGTCTCTCTCAAGTTCAAAGTTCCATATATCTCTAGGACAGGGGTCAAATGCCGCCAGTATCTTTGCATAGCAAAAGTGACCTTACTCCAGTTCCTGAGAAGTTCCTCATCTCCATATGAGACCATCTTAGCCTGGACTTCATTTGTTCATATCACTATAGCATTTTGGTCAAAGCCATTCAACAAGCCTCTAGGAAGTTCCAAACTTTACCACATTCTTCTGTCCTCTTCTGAGCCCTCCAAACTATTCCAATCTCTGCCTGTTACCCAGTTCCAAAGTCATTTTCACATTTTTAGGTACCTTTACAACAGCTCCCCACTCTCTGCAGTACCAATTTATTGTATTAGTTTTTTCTCATGTTGCTATGAAGAAATACCTGAGACTGGGTAATTTACAAAGGAAATAGGTTTAATTGACTCCCAGTTCTGTGGGTGTAGGGAGGCCTCAGAAAACTTATAATCATGTTGGAAGGCAAGAAATCACATCCTTCTTCATATAGTGGCAGGAAAGAGAAGAATGAGAACCAAGTGAAGGGGTAAGTCCCTTATAAAACCATCAGATCTTGTGACAACTCACTCATTATCACAAGAAAAGCATGGGGAACCACCCCCATGATTCAATTACCTCCCACCAGATTCCCCTCAGGACACTTGGGGATTACGGGAACTATAATTCAAGATGAGCTTTGGGTGGGGACACAGCCAAACCATATCAATGGCTTACTATTAGAACCAAATGGGATTGACTAATAGCAATCTGTTCTGCTGCTTTCCAGGGAGGCTGGCATGAGGACTTTCCCTCCCTGTGATAAATGAAACCTATTTTGGTGACTGTTCTAGACAGTCGTATGCTCATATCTAGGGCCTTTTTTGCTTAGGGACACAATGAGTGTTAGTCATCAGGAAAAGGGAGAACAGAAGCAGTAGAAACATTCTAAGACAGAAAAGAGCTAGCTTCATACTAGACAGAGCTCTGCTAAGGGGTGGTCCCTTGCTGTGCATGTACAAAGCTGCTATGAAGTTATTAATGCAACTTTCAATTCCTAAAGTCTTAGGAAGTTGCTAATGAAAGTCTTTTCTGCTTTTCAGTACTTTCGTGATCATTGTTAAAATAAATTTTCATTAGCTAACTGAGGTAATCTGACTGTGTATTCATTCCTTTCAATATTCAGCAAGTAATACATTGTCAATGTTTAAAAAATATTTGAAGGCAACTTTAAACAGTTTGAAAACCTTATGTGGACTATTTCATTTTAAAAGTACTGTATTTTTCTTTGTCAAATATATTTTGTTCTTTGTAAAAAATGACTACAAATTTCTTTCATAAGAAGAAATAGCATTTCCCTTTTTCAGTAGTTAAAGGTGATATTTTTCATGCAGTCATGTATGAACTTGAAAAAAAATTCAATAAGCATTTATTACTTTAATACTTACACAATATCATGATATTGATTAAAAATAAACTAAATACAATTTAAATTGCTGAAAAGGAATTTATGCATGACTACTTATTTTAACACAAGTGTATGTTGAAAAAGGAAGGAAAAGAAGAATCATCTGTATCTACTGGGGTGGGGTGGAGGGTCCTAGCTTGAGTCTGTTTATCCCTACTGGTGAGATTTAGCTCATCTAATGAACCAGCCTAAAGGCATCTGCTGGTTTAAATTTATTTTCCTGAGGGTTTTCACAGCTTTGTATTGTTCCCAGGCAACTAGTGGATTACAGAAAGCAAGATGTAGAAGGCCATTTGTGTCTATTGGACATTAGTTTCCAATTTGATTTAAGAATCTTACAGCTGAGTTCTTTTAAGAGAATAACTGTTGGAAGGAGCTGTTTTGTATAAGGCTCTCTGTGTAAGAACCACAAGCTTTGTATTGTTGTATTAGTGCTTTAATGATGAAGTACAACACAAGGTAGAGGAGAGAGGCATTCTTCCACATCTCTAAGAAACCATTAAGTATTTTAGAAGGCTGTGAAAAATATGGAATAATGCTTTAGGAACATGATATTATGTGGCTTCAGGAGTCCCTAGGGTCCCAGAACTTGTGGTAGAGATAGATGCTGAACTTGGGTGGCTATCAAACATCAACTGTCAGTGCAGCAGCCAGAGTAAAAGAATACTGACATTAGTATTTACAGAACTTGTATGTGACTTCCAAGGGGATCAGAAGTATGGTAAGACTTTATATAGAAGAGACTAGGGGGCCTATATGTGGTGGAGAGCAGAAGTCAGATTAATTGAATCATCACTGTTGATATGGTCTCATTACATCCACAGATGGGTGAGGCACAGGGAAGTTCGGATTACATGCGTTATGAATGTAACCTGAATTAGTGAAAATACTGAAAGTGGGAAAAGTCAATAAAAAGATAAGTAGAAAGCAGTATATAAAAACAGGGTTACCCAGAACTCATTAAATAAGAAAGCAGTATATAAAAACAGGGTTACCCCAGAACTCATTAAAGTTACAGTACTGGCATTAATTTGACTGTTTGTGTATGTAAATGATAAATTATATAAATACATATATCTATATATTTAATATATAATATATAAATATATATAATATATAAACCTTGACCCTCTGAAAATTTCCAGAAATAAAGTAAACTGATTATAATCAAATTACACCACAGTTAAAGGAACATCAGCCCACACAGATGAAAAAGAACCAGCACAAGAACTCAGGTAACTCAAAAAGCCAGTGTGTCTTTTTTTTTTTTTTCCTCCAAATGACCACAGTAGTTCCCCAGCAAGGCTTCTTAAATAGCTAAAATTTATATATATAAATATATATTATATAATATATAAATATATAATATACAATATATATTATTTGTTCTTTATTTATATATCTCTAAAAAATTGTTCTCTAATATATTTATATATATTAAATATATATAAATATAAATAAATAAATATATATATATAAAAAAATAAATCACCTGGCTTCATATATATGTAACTTAAAACATGAATTTTCTGAATTTGTTCTCATGTTAAAATAGGATTAATATTTGACCTTTTACACCTCATAGAGTTTTTGTGAGAAACATGAAAGCAGTATGTAAGAAAGTAAAGGATTTGTGGTAAACCATACTAGATTTTTGCTGTAAGTGTGACACTGACATCCCAATTTTGGATAATGCATTTAATGCTTTTGTTTAGGTTATAAAAATATTTGTGGTGTATTTGCCAGAAGTTTTATAAAGTATTTTATGAAGTTGCATACATGTATTTCTATTATAAAATAATCACTAAAATTAAATATCAATCCAATAATTTCTTTGTAAACTTTTGCCACAATTTCAAAAGTTATTATTTAATGATTATTATTTCTTAAAACAAAAAAAAATATATGCATAAAGGGATACTACTCATAATATTGGTATCACAATTATTATCCATGACCAAATACTATTAGATTGCTATCTGGGTTAATGTCAATTAAATTAATCTAGTTATTCTAGTCCAGTAATAAAATTGGATCCCTAAGGCTCAGTTGGTCATCATGGAAAGGTAAATCATTATCAAATGAAATGCCTAGTAATGCTAATTCTATTTTGCTCTCCTGGTCATTTCACATCAGTACACCAAACACTGTATTAAAATTTTTATCCATTAAATCTTATTTTTTCATCTTATTATAGTATCTATGTTTCATAAACAATGCAAGTCTATTATACATATGTTTTGGCAGAGAAATTTTCCTTTAAATTAGTATGATCTCAGTTCTGAGTTTCTAGCTTTCTGGAGGACCCTCTATGTTATGTTTTTGTGATTGCAGAGTCTCAGAAGGAACAGTTGTTTTTGTCTGGCACGAAAGCTGCTCAAAACCCACTGCTACTCAGGCAAAGAGCATCAAGTCAAACTGGCATTGTGGCTCTGAAGTCAGCCTCTCGAAAGTGTTGCCATCAGGCTCCGGAGCTGGCACTTTTCCTTCTCTAGTGGGTAAACACACACATTTCCTCTATAGCACTCATTAGGTAATGGAGCCAAGAAGGCCCATAACTCATCACTGACAAATTTGTGCCAGATCTTGGATATGAATTTTGGAGGATGTTCAAGTACTCACTTGGATCTCTATAAAGTTATGTCTAAAATGCAATGCTTTGCTTTAATGATAATCTGGGCTTGAATGAATCACCGTCTCTCAAATCATGGGAGACTCTCTGTAAATACAGCATTAACATGTTACAAAACTTTGTTAATGTCATAATGGTGACATCAGTCCCAGTCATCAAAAATTTGTTCTCTAATTTTAGTTCTTACTTTTCTTCCCAGAACGTGTTTATATACATGCTACATTGGTATGTAAACTATAACTCTAAATGTAAGGATGACTTTAACTCCTCCCATCAAGTCCATGGCAACAGTGGCAAATCTAACTTCATGGCATTTCAAGAGCAGAGCTACTATTAGCAGAAAGATTAGCACATGAGCTGAGGTAAAAATATTATGTACGGTGGGTATTAGAGTTTTCTGTGTGGCAAATCGGTAGAAAATATAAATTTACATTTTGGCCTCATTTAACAGCTATGCAGGAATGAGTTAACCTAGGAAAAATAAAATTGGGCAAAAGACCTCAGGAAAATGAATGGCAGACATAAAATCAGTTTAACCTTAGTGTGTGCAATAATTTATATTCCAATCCTTTGCTTTACTAGATGCTTCTGATCTTTTTCTTCTTGACTCTTACCAGATACCGTGTTCCTTCAGCAGAATATTTTCTTGTTTCTTCATGATCAAGGGTTATAATCTACTCATATGACTCCTCACAAATGTGGGGCATTTACATCTAGCAATCACAACTACTACCATATGAAAGGAATTTTTGCAAAAGCATAAATACAATAAAAGGATAAAAGATTTGGGGGAGAAGCTCCCAACATGTTTGTCTTGTAATATAAATCCTGAAGCAAAGCGACATAGCTCTACCTGAAATATGTTTATATAGATCCCCTTGTGAAAAATTTTTTGAGAGACTGTGTATCAATTGAATAGATTTGATGGCATGAGAAAACATGATAGTTGCTTCAAGTTACAGTCATATAAGCACAGCAATCAGTGTTACGTGATGATATAAATATCCTTCATATTCTATATGAAAGACAAACACTAAAGCCCAGGAAGTTTAATTAACAAATAAATCTGTGATAGTTGCTATTATTCAACCACATTTTAACTAATGGGAAAAATAAGGCAAAATAATCTTATGCATACTTGCCCATAGGAAGTTGATATTTCTAAAGAGAGATATTATGAGTTTTGCAACAAATAGTTAAATTGAATTCTGTTTAAAAGCTGGCATTATTTATATCTTTTAATATAAACAGATTGCAGTTTAATAAATCTCCTGAGATATTTCTACACTGCTGTTTTTTATTTTAAGATTGAAGGGATTTTTCCTCTAAATAATTATCATTCAGTTTAGTTTCAGCTAAGTTGTGTTCTAATTTTAGACAGCTAAATGATACATCTCAACAGAATGCTCACAGTCTCTTTTCATTTCCATTTTACATTTTCATTATTATTCAATGACTGACAAAGGAAATATTTCATTAAAATTTAATTTTAACCTTATGAATAATAATGAATATTGTTTTGGTAATACCCCCAAAAGTTGACCACTTCCCAACAAATCTCTTTATGACATTTATTGAGAGCACATCCTACATGTTTAAATTATAGTCAACTATTAACAATAAATAATGTGACATTGTGGATAGTAATAAAAAGGGTGCCAGATAATATTTTTAAGAGACATGAGGCTTCAGTAAAAGATGACCAGAAACCCTTTGTAGCCATAGCAATGGTTGCTATTTTTACTTTCTGAAAGCAACATAGTTAGTCTCACCCAAATGGTGCACATTTCTGCTTCTCATTCTGTTTAGTTCACAGTCTTGTTCAATTATGGAGAATAAAGACATTTTGGAGCAAAACAGGTCCCTGATCAGCACTGAAGTGAGATGCTGTTTAAAGGAACTTAGGAAAGCATATCGTTAATCATTTAAAGCATGGTAAATTCCCACTTCTCGAATGGGGTTTCAATGCATATACTTTAAATGTTTTGCTATGGCAATTTGCAGCAATTAGTAAAACCCCTTAGTGACTTCAATCATGAGATTTGAGAGGAAATGAGAAGCAATCTCCAAAAGAGGAAAACAACCATGTTGTGGCAGGTTCTCAGGATACTTTCCTAATGTAGGATTGCTGTTATTCCAAAAGCACAAATGATTCAAGACCATCTTGTGACTTAAAGCCCTTGGACAAGTGGTTATATTTCATGAAATCATATATTTTGATTCATTGAACATAAATACACCTGTGTAAATATAGATAGGAAGATACTTGCTAGAAAGAAACTGTAAGCAGAGTAAAAGGATAGAGAGTGAATGAGAGTAACTATGTCCACATATGATAATATGGTGATTGGCAGGCCTTTCTAAACTGGGGACATATGATCTGGTGACTTTAAGGAAGGGGCAAGTAGGTTTGTGAAGATACGTATGAAAAGTGCTCAAAGCAGCAAGAGCAGGAAGTGAAAAATTGCTGGAACATGTTTAGTACATTTGTGGAAGAACAAGGAGGCCATTGTGGCCAGTGGAGAAACTGAACACAAATCAATAAGAGTTGAGGTCAGAGACATGGGTCAGGTATAGATCATGTTGGGCCTTACGGGTTGTGGAATAAACTTGGATTTATTTTTGAATATGATTAACAGCCTTTGAAGGCATTTGAGCAGAGGAGTGAAATGATTTGATTATATATGTTCAGATGATCATTCTGACTTTTATTTGAAGAGCTCTGGAGCAAGATCCATTAAGATACTTACTGAAATAGTTTAGGCAGGAGACACTGGTGGTTTGCATCAGAATGGCCACAGTGTCAATAAACAGTGAGGGCTCCTCCCACAATGCCTTATCCTTTTTAAGAACCACTGTAGTTACTTTTTTTCTAAAATTTCCTTCCAGAACTTGATGCAGTATTTGGCATTTAAAAGTATATCTTGATTTAGAAATGAATAAAATGACAGAAGACTCAATAAAGCCTCGGATATTCAAACTTACCAGTATGACTAATTAAGACAAATCGAAGTAGTAAAAAGACATAATTTCATGGAATTCCTGAGGCTTATCGTGGAATACATATATTGATTAGATGAGAGTATAAACTGTTTCAACAAAATAGATCATATAGAAGGGTTTAAACCAGCTTTTTAAAAATGTTGAGTTCACTCATATTTTAATCCAAAAACAAGTGTCAAATGCAGTGACAATATTTTGAGTTAAACTAAAAACAAAATTTTAAAGTTCAAAACTAAAAACAAATGCTTTCTAGAAATATGTATCAGTGATATGATGATTTTATAAAACACATACACATCACACACACACATACCTCTGAATGGATTATTTAAAATGTATATTTTTACCACTTATAAAAGGAAGTTACGATAAATAGGAAACATCATATATTTAAAAAACAGTTATCTAAGCAACTGCATTTCCCCTCTCAACTCCCAGCACAATTTGTTAGATCTATAGTTCCATCAAATGCCATAGGCAGAGTTTACTTTTATTTCAGAAATGTGTTACTTAAAAAAAATTATGGCCGGGCGCAGTGGCTCAAGCCTGTAATCCCAGCACTTTGGGAGGCTGAGACGGGTAGATCACGAGGTCAGGAGATCGAGACCATCCTAGCTAACACAGTGAAACCCAGTCTCTACTAAAAATACAAAAAATTAGCCAAGTGAGCTGGTGGGCCCCTATAGTCCCAGCTACTCAGGAGGCTGAGGCAGGAGAATGGCATAAACCCAGGAGGCGGAGCTTGCAGTGAGCTGAGATCGCCCCACTGCACTCCAGCCTGGGCGACAGAGCGAGACTCCGTCTCAAAAAAAAAAAAAAAAAAAATTTATATGTGGAGAAATGTCAACTAGATAGCTCTTCAGTTACTATAATTATACTCAATGTATATTGAATAATGAATCAATATCTAAATGTACATTCTCTTTTATATTGTATCAAAGGAATTTGTATTGAAATTCTTTTCATTCAACTTTTATTAATAATTTGATGAAGATTAAAGAACATGCTAATCTATTTTGTGATAATCTACAGCTGAGAGGTGCAGTTAAACTGTTAAAAGATAAAATATAGTATCAATAAATTCTCATAAAACATAAAACTAGTTAAATGAACTATAATGGCATTACACATAGAAAATATAAGGTTAGAAAAAAGAATAACAATGCTTAAGGTATGACTAGGTTAGTGGCTACTCATAAGAATGAGAAATCAGCGTTAACTGGATAAAAGCATAACTCTTAACTGATGTTAGCATATGCCTTAACGCCTTAACATTTGGTTTACCTCACTTTGGAAGCCTTCCTGCTCCTGCAATGCTGGGTTTTATACCCTTCTTCTACCAATAAATTGGTTTGGCCAATGCTAACACCAAAATAATGAGGTGTAAGATTATGAAATAATAAAAACTCTGGATTTCTTTGAACATTAATAAATGTGAATAATCTTTACAGTTTGGTTTAACTCTAAGGGCACAGATATGCCAGAAGAGAATCCTGATGCTACTCATAAGGTCCTAAGGCCTGTCTTTCAATTGCTCCTTTTACATTTTTTTTTCTTAATTCAAGAAATCTCCATTTCCTCAAAGGTGGAAATAATATGTTTTTCTGATTACTCACCTCTAGTGTTTAACAACATGCCTTCCACTATGTATACCACCTATTTATTAAAAACAATTATTTCAAGTAAATGAAGGGAACTAAGGTGGCTACAAATGTGAGAAATCACAGAAGAGCCTCAGGACTGAGTAAAGCCTGCCTACCAGCCTACTAGCCATTACACTTAAGAGTCATCTACTGGATCACAGACCAAACTTCAATAGCAAAAATAGTTTGCTAACTCACACCCTGTAAAACTAAGACAAGAATTCAGCTACAAATAAAGACCCATAACAAAACCTTGACCCTCTGAAAATTTCCAGAAATAAAGTAAACTGATTATAATCAAATTACACCACAGTTAAAGGAACATCAGCCCACACAGATGAAAAAGAACCAGCACAAGAACTCTGGCAACTCAAAAAGCCAGTGTGTCTTTTTTTTTTTTTTTTTCCTCCAAATGACCACAGTAGCTCCCCAGCAAGGATTCTTAACCAGTTAAAATGGTTGAAATGACAGACATAGAATTCAGAATATGGATAGGAATGAAGATTATGGAAATTAAGGAGGAACTCAAAACTCAATCCAAGAAATCTAAGGATTACAACAAAATGGATCAGGAACTGAAAGACAAAATAGCCATTTAAAGAAAGAATCAAACTGATCTGATAGAGCTGAAACACACACTACAACAAGAATTTTACAACACAATTGCAAATATTAACAGCAGAAGAGACCAAACTGAGGAAAGACTCTCCGAGCTGTAAGACTGGTCCTCTGAACTAATTTAGTCAGACAAAAATAAATAAAAAATGAATAAAAAACAACAAACGAAAACTTCAAAAAACATGGAATTATGTCAAGAGACCAAATCTATGACTCACTGGTGTCCCAGGAAAAAAAGGAAAGTATGCAACTTGAAAAACATATTTGAGGATGTCATTCATGAAAATTTCCCCAACCTCACACAAGAGGCCAACATTCAAATTCAGGAAATGCAGAGAACCCCAAGATACATACTCATTAGATTCTCCAAGGTCAACATGAAAGCAAAAATATTAAATGCAGCTAAAGAGAAGAAGCAGGTGACCTACAAGTGGAGCCCTAGAAGGCTAACAGCAGACCTTTCAGCAGAAACCTCATAAGACAGAAGAGTTTGGTCATCTATTTTCAGCACTCTAAGCTCAACACATGATCAAATGGACTTAACAGATATTTATAGAACTCACCTCTCAAAATCAAAATAATACACTTTCTTATCAGCACATAGCACATATCCTAAAATTAACCACACAACACAGCATTAAGAGGAAAGTTTATAATACTAAACACTCACACAAAAAAGTTAGAAAGATCTCAAATTAACAACCAAACATCACACCTTGAGGAAATAGAAAAACAAAAGCAAACCAACCCCAAAGCTAGCAAAAGACAAGAAATAACCAAAATCAGAGTAGAACTGAATGAAGTTGAGACATAAAAAAACATACAAAAGGTCAATGAAAGCAGAAGTTGGTTATTTGAAAGAATAAATAAGATAGAACACTAGCAAGATCAATAAAGACAAAAACAGAATATCCAAATAAACATATTCAGAAATGACAAAGCTGACATTACAAACAATCTCACGGAAATACAAAAAATCTCCAGAGACTACTACAAAGACCTCTATGCACACAAGTTAGAAAACCTAGAAGAAACGGATAAATTTCTGGGAATATACAGCCTATTAAAACTGAACCAGGTATAAATTCAAATCGTGAATAGACCAATAATTCATTCTGAAACGGAATAAGAAAAAAGGCTACCAACCAGGGAAAGCCCATGTCCAGATGGATTCACAGTCAAATTCGACCAGACATGTAAAGAAGAACGGGTACCATTCTTACTAAAACTATTCCAAAAAATTGAGTAGGAGACATTCTTCCCTAACTCATTCTATGAGACCAGCATCATCCTGATACCAAAACCAGTAGAGAGACAAAACAAAAAAGAAAATTATAGGCTAATATCTTTGATAAACATAGATGCAAAATACTTAATAAAATACTAGCAAATTGAACCCAGCAGCACATCAAAATGCTAATCCATTATAATCAAGTAAGCTTTATCCTTGGGATACAAGGTTGGTTCAACATACGCAAATCAATAAATGTGATTAATCACATAAAGAGAACTATAAACAGAAACTATATAACCATATCAATAGATTCAGCAAAGGCTTTCAATAAAATTCAGCTTTCCTTCATATTAAAAATCCTCAACAAACTAGGCATCGAAAGGACATACCTCAAAATAATAAGAGCCATCTGTGACAAACCCATAACCAGTATCATATAGAACAGACAAAAGCTGCAAGCACCACCCTTGAAAACTGGCACAAGACAAGGATACCCTCTCTCATCACTCCTATTCAATATAGTACTGAAATCCTAGTCAGAGCAATTGGGCAAGAGAAAGAAATAAAAAGCATCTAAATACAAAGAGAGGAATTCAAACTATTCCTGTTTGCAGTCAATATAATTTTGTAACTAGAAAACCCCATTCTCTGCCAATGGCTCCTAGATCATATAAACAACTTCAGCAAAGTTTCAGGATACAAAATCAATGTAGAAAAATTAGTAGCATTTCTATACACCAGCAACATGCAACCTGAGAGCTAAATTAAGAATGCAGTCCTATCCACAATAGCCATAAAAAAGATAAAATACCTAGGAATAAAGCTAACCAGGGAGGTGAAAGATCTCTACAATGAGAATTACAAAACGTTGCTCAAAGAAATCATAGAAAAAGCGGGGGTTGCAATACTAGTCTCTGATAAAACAGACTTTAAACCATCAAAGATCAAAAGAGACAAAGAAGGCCATTACATAATGGTAAAGGGATCAATTCAACAGGAAGAGCTAACTATCCTAAATATATATGCACCCAATACAGGAGCACCCAGATTCATAAAGCAAGTCCTTAGAGACTTACAAAGAGACTTAGACTCCCATACAATAATAATGGGAGACTTCAACACTCCATTGTCAACATTAGACAGATCAACGAGACAGAAAGTTAACAAGGATATCCAGGAATTGAACTCATCTCTGCAGCAAGCAGACCTAATAGACATCTATAGAACTCTCCACCCCAAATCAACAGAATATACATTCTTCTCAGCACCACATCGTACTTA
>NC_037672.1:168982825-169046403 GCF_003255815.1 Theropithecus gelada | reverse complement strand
AAAGGGGATATCACCACCGACCCCACAGAAATACAAACTACCATCAGAGAATACTATAAACACCTCTACGCAAATAAACTGGAAAATCTAGAAGAAATGGATAATTTCCTGGACACTTACACTCTTCCAAGACTAAACCAGGAAGAAGTTGAATCCCTGAATAGACCAATAGCAGGCTCTGAAATTGAGGCAACAATTAATAGCCTACCAACCAAAAAAAGTCCAGGACCAGATGGATTCACAGCCGAATTCTACCAGAGGTACAAGGAGGAGTTGGTACCATTCCTTCTGAAACTATTCCAATCAATAGAAAAAGAGGGAATCCTCCCTAACTCATTTTATGAGGCCAACATCATCCTGATACCAAAGCCTGGCAGAGATACAACAAAAAAAGAGAATTTTAGACCAATATCCCTGATGAACATCGATGCAAAAATCCTCAATAAAATACTGGCAAACCGGATTCAGCAACACATCAAAAAGCTTATCCACCATGATCAAGTGGGCTTCATCCCTGGGATGCAAGGCTGGTTCAACATTCGCAAATCAATAAACATAATCCAGCATATAAACAGAACCAAAGACAAGAACCACATGATTATTTCAATAGATGCAGAAAAGGCTTTTGACAAAATTCAACAGCCCTTCATGCTAAAAACGCTCAATAAATTCGGTATTGATGGAATGTACCTCAAAATAATAAGAGCTATTTATGACAAACCCACAGCCAATATCATACTGAATGGGCAAAAACTGGAAAAATTCCCTTTGAAAACTGGCACAAGACAGGGATGCCCTCTCTCACCACTCCTATTCAACATAGTGTTGGAAGTTCTGGCTAGGGCAATCAGGCAAGAGAAAGAAATCAAGGGTATTCAGTTAGGAAAAGAAGAAGTCAAATTGTCCCTCTTTGCAGATGACATGATTGTATATTTAGAAAACCCCATTGTCTCAGCCCAAAATCTCCTTAAGCTGATAAGCAACTTCAGCAAAGTCTCAGGATACAAAATTAATGTGCAAAAATCACAAGCATTCTTATACACTAGTAACAGACAAACAGAGAGCCAAATCATGAATGAACTTCCATTCACAATTGCTTCAAAGAGAATCAAATACCTAGGAATCCAACTTACAAGGGATGTAAAGGACCTCTTCAAGGAGAACTACAAACCACTGCTCAGTGAAATAAAAGAGGACACAAACAAATGGAAGAACATACCATGCTCGTGGATAGGAAGAATCAATATCGTGAAAATGGCCATACTGCCCAAGGTAATTTATAGATTCAATGCCATCCCCATCAAGCTACCAATGAGTTTCTTCACAGAATTGGAAAAAACTGCTTTAAAGTTCATATGGAACCAAAAAAGAGCCCGCATCTCCAAGACAATCCTAAGTCAAAAGAACAAAGCTGGAGGCATCACGCTACCTGACTTCAAACTATACTACAAGGCTACAGTAACCAAAACAGCATGGTACTGGTACCAAAACAGAGATATAGACCAATGGAACAGAACAGAGTCCTCAGAAATAATACCACACATCTACAGCCATCTGATCTTTGACAAACCTGAGAGAAACAAGAAATGGGGAAAGGATTCCCTATTTAATAAATGGTGCTGGGAAAATTGGCTAGCCATAAGTAGAAAGCTGAAACTGGATCCTTTCCTTACTCCTTATACGAAAATTAATTCAAGATGGATTAGAGACTTAAATGTTAGACCTAATACCATAAAAATCCTAGAGGAAAATCTAGGTAGTACCATTCAGGACATAGGCATGGGCAAAGACTTCATGTCTAAAACACCAAAAGCAACGGCAGCAAAAGCCAAAATTGACAAATGGGATCTCATTAAACTAAAGAGCTTCTGCACAGCAAAAGAAACTACCATCAGAGTGAACAGGCAACCTACAGAATGGGAGAAAATTTTTGCAATCTACTCATCTGACAAAGGGCTAATATCCAGAACCTACAAAGAACTCAAACAAATTTACAAGAAAAAAACAAACAACCCCATCAAAAAGTGGGCAAAGGATATGAATAGACATTTCTCAAAAGAAGACATTCATACAGCCAACAAACACATGAAAAAATGCTCATCATCACTGGCCATCAGAGAAATGCAAATCAAAACCACAATGAGATACCATCTCACACCAGTTAGAATGGCGATCATTCAAAAGTCAGGAAACAACAGGTGCTGGAGAGGATGTGGAGAAATAGGAACACTTTTACACTGTTGGTGGGATTGTAAACTAGTTCAACCATTATGGAGAACAGTATGGCGATTCCTCAAGGATCTAGAACTAGATGTACCATATGACCCAGCCATCCCATTACTGGGTATATACCCAAAGGATTATAAATTATGCTGCTATAAAGACACATGCACACGTATGTTTATTGCAGCACTATTCACAATAGCAAAGACTTGGAATCAACCCAAATGTCCATCAGTGACAGATTGGATTAAGAAAATGTGGCATATATACACCATGGAATACTATGCAGCCATAAAAAAGGATGAGTTTGTGTCCTTTGTAGGGACATGGATGCAGCTGGAATCCATCATTCTTAGCAAACTATCACAAGAACAGAAAACCAAACACCGCATGTTCTCACTCATAGGTGGGAACTGAACAATGAGATCACTTGGACTCGGGAAGGGGAACATCACACACCGGGGCCTATCATGGGGAGGGGGGCGGGGGGAGGGATTGCATTGGGAGTTATACCTGATGTAAATGACGAGTTGATGGGTGCAGCACACCAACAAGGCACAAGTATACATATGTAACAAACCTGCACGTTATGCACATGTACCCTACAACTTACAGTATAATAATAATAAATAAATTTAAAAAAAATAAAAAAAAAATAAAAAAAATAAAAAAAATAAAAAAAAAAAAAAAAGAAATCATAGATGAAATAAACAAATGGAAAAACATTCCATGTTCATGATAGGCAGGATGAATATTGTTAAAATGCTATACTGCCCAAAGCAGTTTACAGATTCAATGCTATTTCTATTGAACTACCAATGACGTTCTTCACTAACTAAATAAAACTAAACACAGAACTAAAAAAAGCTATTTTAAAATTCATATGAAACCAAAAAAGAGCCTGAATAGCCAAAGCAATCCTAAACAAAAAGAACAAGGCTGGAGGCATCACAGTATCTGACTTCAAACAATGTTACAAGGCTACAGTAATAAAAACAGCATGGTACTAGTATAAAATAGACACATAGACCAATGGAACAGACTAGAGAGCCCAGATATAAAGCCATACACCTGAAACCATCTGATCTTTGACAAAGCTGACAAAAACAAGCATGGGGAAAGGACTCCCTACTTAATAAATGGTGCTATGATAACTGGCTAGTCATACAGAGAAGATTGAAACTAGACCCCTTCCTTACACCATATACAAAAATCAGCTCAAGATGGATTAAGGCTCAAATGTAAAACCTAAAATTATAAAATCCTTGAAGAAAACCTAGGAAATACCATTTTAGACTTAAGCTCTGGCAAATATTTATGATGAAGACATCAAAAACAACTGCAACAAAACCAAAAATTGACAAATGCTACTGAATCAAGCAAAAAAGCTTCTGCATGGCAAAGAAAACTATTGACACAGTAAACGGACAACACACATAATGGGAGAAAATATTTGTAAACTATGCATCTGACAAAGGTCTAATATCCAGAATCTATAAGGAACTTAAACAATTTAACAAGCAAAACATACACAAACTCATTAAAAAGTGGGCAAAGGATATGAACACTTTTCAAATAGCCAACAAGCAAATGAAAAAAAAAAAATGTTCAACGTTACTCATCATTAGTGATCACTAATCACTGCTAATGGGGATATAAATTACTTCAGCCATTGTGGAATTTTGGAGATTACTCAAAGAACCTAAAACTGAACTGCCATTCAACCCAGTGATCCCATTATTGGGTGTACACCCAAAGGAAGTCATTCTACCATAAGGACACATGCATGTGTATGTTCATTGCAGCACTATTCACAATAACAAAGACATGGAATCAACTTAGGTGCCAATCAGTGGTAGACTGGATAAGTAAAATGTGGTAAATATGTACCATGGAATACTATGTAAGCCATAACAAAGGACAAAATCATGTTTTTTTGCAGCAACATGGATGGAGCTGGAGACCATTATCCTAAGTGAACTAAAGCAGGAACAGGAAACTAAACATCGCATGTTCTTATTATAAGTGAGAACTAAACGTTGAGTACACATAGACAAAGAAGGGAACAATAGACACTAAGACCTACATGAGGATGAAGATAGGAGGAGATTGAGGATCAAAAAAAAAAAATACCTATTGAGTACTATGTTTATTATCTAGGTGATGAAGCAACATGTACACCAAACTCCTACAACTTGCAATTTATCTATAGAATCAACCTGCAAATGTATCCCTAAAATTAAAAGTAAAACAAAATAAAATAAGGTATCTGATATCTCAAAAATCACCAAATATTCCACAGAGCTGTAATTACCAGAACAAAACATAAATGTAACAACATTAATGAAAACACTAACAAATTATGTAATGAAATGCATGCTGCCTATCATGCTAATATACTTTTACAAAGATTAGTGAGATTTCATTGGGAAAGAGTTTCTGAATTTTGTTATTTTAAGATAGTTTCAGTGCTTTTTAAGTGGGCTAGACATTCCAAAACATATGGAAAGAAAAACAAATACAATGTGGAACACTGGATCACACAGCAGTGCAATGTAGTTAAAGTAATATTTAGAGGGGAATTTAGTTTCCCAAATGCTTATTCTACAATAGAAAAATGACTGAAATTAGGAGGTATAAATTTATTTTTAAGTATACCATGGAATACTATGCGGCCATAATGATGAATGAAATAATGTCCTTTGCAGCAACATGGATGCACTTAGATGTCATTATCCTAAGCAAATTAACCCAGAAACAGAAAATGAAATATTACATATTCTTACTTATAAGTGGGAGTTAACCCATTTATGGGTTAACACTGGGCATACTTGCACAAAAAGATGGGAATAGGAGATACTAGGAACTACAGGGCATGAGGAGTGGAGTGGGCAAGTACTGAAAAACTACCGACTGGGCACTATGCTCAGAACCGGAGTAACAGGTTCCATCATACTCCAGACCTCAGCATCATGCAATATACCCTTGTAACAAACCTGCACACATATCCCCTGAAACAAAACTAAATGTTGAAATTTTAAAAGTGAAAAATAAAAAAGTTAGTGCAAACAACATTTTTTAAAAGTCAGAAAAAATTTAGAGAAAAATAAAATAAATGAACAGAGACAAAAACTGGCTTTTGAAGTAAGTCATAAAAGTGACAAATTTTTGGCCTGGGGCAATGTCTCATGCCTATAATCCAAGCACTTTGGGAGGCCAAGTTGGGCGGATCACCAGAGGTCAGAAGTTCGAGACCAGCCAGGCGAACACGGTAGAACCCTGTCTCCACTAAAAATACAAAAATTAGCCAGGCGTGGTGTGCATGCCTTTAGTCCAAGCTCCTCGAGAGGCTGAGGCAGGAGAATCACTTGAGGGTAGGTGGAGGTTGCAGTGAGCCGATATCACACCACTGCACTCCAGCATGGGCAACAGAGTGAGACTCCATCTCAAACAAACAAACAAATAAAAAACTGAAAAATTTTTGTAGAAATAGATTAAGAAAGTAGAAAAAAAATCTGAAAAAAGTATATAAATTTAAGCATCGCAGGCATTACAAAAATCTTATGAGGACATAAGAATAGGTAAATAAATTTGTGTTAATAAATATAAACATTTAGATATAATGGACAAATTACTAGAAGAATACCATTAGTTCCAGAAGAAATAGATAATCAACTACTATTTTAACTACATAAAATGTTAGCCAAGTGGTTAAAAATGTATGCTCCAAGGAAAGTTCAGGTCAACAGAGCTTCATCCATAAAAAAATCCATAATGATCACTAAAGAAATAATTTTAGTTTACAACAAACAATTATGAAGTATAAGAAACAGCAAGTATTAAACAGTCATTTTATGAAGCTGTCATTATACTGTTACCAAAACTTGACAAAGACTTGATAAGAATAGAAAATTTGGGGCCAATATTAATTCATAGGTAAAGATTTGAAAATGCCAAACAAAATATTAACAAATCAAATATAGTTATTAAAAAAAGAATGATTTAGTCTAGAATAACAAATATCGTTTCTGTTAGAAAAGCAACAGATATAATTTACCCAAATAACAGATTAAAGGAGAAAATTTATCTTATCTATATTAATAAATGCAAATGAACAGAAAACTTTTAATAGAATCAGCACCCCTTCAGGTTAAAAGAAAGTCACAAACTCTCAGCAAAACAGATTCAGAAATAACATAAGTGTATTTGTTAAAGTGCATACTGTATTTGTATTGTGTTAATAAACATGATAAAATGTATTTACATTAGATAAATTGATCTAACAATAGACAGGCAGATAAAATCTCAAAATGAGCACTTAAATTCCTTTTGTGAGAATCATAAAAAGCCAGAAGTAGCCATTATTACCAACTATTCAATGTTACACTGCAGTTTTTAGCAATTATAATAATAGGAGAAAACTAAAACTAAAATTACAGGTCTAGGATAGAAAAAAAATTTTTTAAATCACTGTCATTACTATCAAATATGAGTGTCTACATTTTGAAAATCCAAAATAAACTATTGGTAAATGTTTTGAATTAATAGAAAAGCTTAGAACATTTTCTAAATTCATATCAGTGTTAAGAGTTATTAACATTTCTATATTACAATTACAAACAATGAGGAATTTCAATATAATCATTATGTGAACAAAATCAACATAATATTAGTTTACTAAGATTAATACTAAACATAATCTGAGAACAAAATTACAAAGCCATCCTTAAATATAATAAAGAATTAGGAAATAAATATAATACTGTACCATAGAATAGACTATTCTATATTGGAAAATATCAATAATCCCCTAATTCATCCATAGGCTAAACACAATTAAAAAATTCCCACTTTTTTGTGCGTATCTTCGTATGTTAATGTGAAATTTAAAACTGAATACAAAATTTTAAGGAAGAATACAGTGTAAGAATGACAACAAAAAGAAGAGCAAGAACGTAGCTCTTTTTTGGTAAGCTATACCAGCTATTAATAGCTGTAATAAAGATATAGTACATTAGCTATTGTGGCATTAGCATAGGGATTTTTACTCACAGAACAAGATTGAGAACCCAGAAAGAGAACACACAAATATGGGAACTTAATTTATAATAGAGTCAATAGTTCAGAGCAGTAGAAGGAAAGACAAATTTCTTAATAAATGTTGCTAATAATTGGTTAAGTGAATAAAAACTAAATAAATATTAGATCCCTACCTCACATTATATAAAAATGAACACTAGGTGGATTTAAGACCCAAATGTAAAATGTAAAATTATCAAGTTTGTTTGTTTATTTATTTATTTATTTATTTAGAGACAGGGTTTCCAGCCCAGGCTGGATAGCTCACTGCAGCCTCGAATTCCAGGCTCAGGTGATCCTCCTGCCTCAGCCTTCCATGTAGCTGAGACTACAGGCACATGTCACCACACCTGGAAGAATACATATATATTTTTAATTGTAGAGATGAGGTCTCACTATGTTTCCCAGGCTGCTCTCAAACTCCTGGGCTCAAGCAGTCCTCCCTCCGCTGCCTCCCAGTGTGCTGGGATTACAGGTGTGAGCCACTGTGCCCAGCCAAAATTATCAAATTTTTAAAAGACAATGTAGAACATCAGTATGACCTATCTTTTACAAATGATTGCTGAATTTGGCTGTCTCAAAATTGAAAACTATTCATTAAACCATACATAAAGAGATTTTTTAAAATAGTCTACAAAATGTAGGATAAGTTCTTGTCACTAAATATAACCACCAAAGGATATAATTTAAAATAAATCAAGAACACTGTGTGGAGCAAATAATTCAAAAGATGGAAACAGAAATGAATAGGACCTTTACCAAAAAGGAAGAACAAATGGCCCAAAAGCATAAAAAAGATATCAACCACATTTTAATGTGTTTGCATTAATAAAATGCAAATCTAAGTAACAGTGAGAGACTATTTCATATCACCAAATTTGGGGAAAAAGTCAGACAATTTCAAATATTCACAAGGATGTCCAGCAATGAGAATTCTATCCGTTACTGACTGAAATGAAATTGGTGTATCAATTTTGGCAGCTAGTCATGCCCTAGTAAAGTTCAACTGTGCATTCTCTAGACATACAAATCTACTATTAAATATGTACCTTAATAAAATATTGTCTCTACCCCAGAACCATGCACAAGAATACTTATAGCAGCATTATACACAACAACTAAAACTATTCAAAGGCCCACCAAGAGGACAACGTTACAGAAAATTTAACAACAGTAAAAATGAACCAACATTTCACGCATTGATCTAGATAAATCTCAAAAATATTTTTGAGTGAAAGAAGAAAGTCATACAGTAAAATTAAATTTTTAGATAAAGGTCAAACACTGGCAAAACTTACCAGTATTTGATTCAGGATAAATACACTGGCAGTAAAAACTACAGAGAAAAATAATAGAGTAAACACAAAATTAAAGTCTTGGACTTTAATGGCACAAATGATCCTTTTTCTTGTCCTATATATGAAATACACAGATGTTATTTGATTTTGACTCTGTACCTGAGTGTGTGTGTACACACATGTATGTTTTAATACATTTTTCTTTATGATATATTGCATTGTATAAAAATAATAAATTTTAGTGTATAAATTTATCATATATCCTCCAGTGAAAAAAAAAATTCTACTATTTAAAAGCTTTTTAATTACACAAAGAATTTGTACTTAAAAACTTGTGATATTACCAATTTCTTTTGTAGATCAGTTTTCCCTTGGTCCAAGCAAAGATGAAGATAGAAAAGACAAGTTTATTCAGGAGGTGGAAAGGGTGGTATGGAGCATATATAAATGTGAAGCACTGGATTTTGTATTCAAAACTCATTAGTACAAGCAAAGGATAGGCATGCCAATTCATGTTAAAGTAACTTAGATGGATTAATAATTACAGTTATCATTAGTCGAGTTTCCAATATGTCCAAATAATTGGACAATCACTGTAGGTATATTATCTTTAATCCTTAAATAAATTCTACAAAGTAGAATATCAGAAACAGAAATCGATTCACCACAGCGCCTGTATGGAAATGCTAGGATTTGAACCTAGGTGTGTCTTTCTCCTGTTGTGTCCTTGCCATTACTCCATATTGTCCAAATATTATTATTTAACAGTGGAGTATAATGGACCATGATAAGACCTGGTTCTTAATCCAGAGCTGCAAATTATTAGCTGCTTGAACTTGGATAAAATTTAATAAATTCATAGGAACTCAATTTTATTTAATTTGGGATACCTATCAGAGTTATTCTGAGATTTAAATAAAATACATATGCAAGGTACTTAGTAGAAAACATGCATTCAATAAATTTGGGCAATTTTATTATTATTATTAACTTGTGGAAGATTCAATTGGTAAGATTATGAAAACATTCCAAAAAACTTCAGCATCCTGGGGTCATAAGGAGAAACAAGTAGTTGGATTAATACAGGGTTGATCGAGCCAATAGAGGAAAAAGATAAAAGTACTAGAAAAGTGAGGATGCTGGTAAGGAACTCACTTTCACGACCATTCATGGGGTCACTGCCTAAGGTGGAAAGATGATAGAACCTGGAAGAAGTTGATTCTCTGAAAACAGGGAACATCTTTGGAATAAGCCACTTTAATAAAGTTGAGGATAGGGCGTGGGGCAGGCCTTTTTTTGAAGAAAAGGAATGGAAGAAAATAAAAAAGACTGTAATTAAGTCAGCCATACCTGATACAGAGCTACGAACATTTCACAGCCCAGAACAATTTTGTTCCTAACTCTAGTTGAGTAAGAGGACCTCACACCGTGGCTAGTCATAATTCTGCTGCTGATTTGACCTTGAATGCAGTGTCTCATGGCTGCTGAGATGTCTTTACCAAACTGTAGCTGCTCTATTTCTGTGACATCCGCACTGAGAAAATAACTTACTTGGCTGAACAAAAGAATATGGGTTTCCTATCATGAGTTACTCACTTTCACTGGATTTCTACTTATATACCCTTCTGAATTTCTGTTCACAACAACCTAATCTTTAAGTCCTTCTAGAAAGATTTGTCTTTTGTTTGTTTGTTTGTTTGTTTGCTTGAGACGGAGTCTTGCTCTGTCGCCCAGGCTGCAGTGAAGTGCCATGATCTCAGCTCACTGCAAGCTACACCTCCTGGGCCATTCTCCTGCCTCAGCCTCCCGCATAGCTGGAACTACAGGTGCCCACCACCAGGCCCGGCTAATTTTTTGTATTTTTAGTAGAGATGGGGTTTTACCATGTTAGCAGGATGGTCTCGATCTCCTGACCTCGTGATCTGCCCACCGTGGCCTCCCAAAGTGTAAAGACTTATTCTTTCCTGCTACTTTGTCCTTTAACTCTAGCACAAGTCTAGAACTCTGCTACAAATAAACAGACCTACTTGATTCCATTTAACTGCCTGATTGCTTTTCCAACTATTGCCAACCTTAGAAACCCATCTGCTTGACCTGCTGGCTTGCTGTACGTCCTGCCAGTGTCTAGAAATGTTGGTAGAAATGAAATACTTTGCATTGCCAGTTAGATACACTTCAGCTCTAAGGAGTGAATCTTGCTCAAGATACATATCTACCAGGTCAAGTCTCGTTGATAAATTCCAGGATACCCCTAGAAATTAATAACAAGCACTTGGGAATATGCAGTACTATATATTGATTAAATTTTAATGACTTTTACTGCAGCTAATATTAAAAAGACTATTCATTATTTGTTTTCTCTCTGAAATTTGAAGTCACTTAGGTTCTGTCTAGTATCACCTCCAATATCCCCATGAAATATACTTTACTGTGTGCAGAAGAAATGCTAATTAGAGATCCTTTACGTGACAAATGAGACACTGCTGCGAGTGAAGTAGCACTTTGGCGTACACTGAACTTCATACCTGAGCGCATAGCCTCTTTCTGAATGCTTTCATAGTCATGCCAGTCCTTTCTTCTCAAACCATCTGTCCATGAATAGAATTGCCCATCTCCCAGGCCCAGTGGAAATGTCTGTGGAAAAGGAAAGTATTCAAGCATAAAAAGGAGGTATTTCCTTTTGCATGGTAGGTAAACACAGCCGGGCACATAATAGGCAATCAAAGAATATCTGTTAAATAAGTGAATCCTCTGTGTATAGTGAAAAGAAAGCTATCGCTGGTGACCAGATTTATACACATTTTAAATCTTTTTTTTTTTTAACCTTTAAAATGAGAGCACACCTCTCCCACAACAACTACCATTCCCTATTTTATTTCACCCAGAGACACTACTATTTAGTGTGTCACCTGTAAGCATAAATGCCTAGCTGTTTTTATTTGCCCAAAGTGTAAATATTGATGGTGCTACCAATTTTGGTGTTGCATTGAATTAATTTTGTTTGGGATTGGTACAGTTTTATTTATTTTGATCAAACATATCTGAACGGCTTTGTAGTAACATTAGCAACCATTCATTGAATGCTCACTATGTGCCAGGTTCTATGTTAAATACTCTGCGTATAGAAGTTTTTTTAATCCTTATGATAGCCTCGGGTTGTAAATCCCCATTTTTCTGCTGAGTAAACTGAGGATCAAATAACTAAAATAACTTGAGGTAAACCACAGTGGCAGAGCCAGGACTTGGACCAGTTCTGTTAAGACCAAAACTGTGCTCTTAAAAACTATTAAATACTGTCTCTCATCTAGATTTCTGGAAACATAGTACATGTTTACACTTATAGTTAAAATTATCACCCATTCATCAACTATAGTCACAAAATACAGTTCATGCTTTTCCAAAGTCTAATATGTTATCATGTCAACGTGAAAATTATTTCTGTGTACATTGCTGAAGCTACTTCTTTTTTGTGGTGTTTATTTCTGGTAATAAGAAACAATAATCATTTTGAATAAAATTTATCTTCACAATCTTGTAGTCAAGATAATGTAAAATAAGTGTTTTCAAATTTACATACTATTTTTTCTTTTGTTCTTTTTTGGAAATAAGTAATACATCAACTGAATGAAGAAAATAAAATTCTAGAAAGCAAAAAGAAAAAGTCAATTTAGCCAAAAAATGAATAATTTCAGTGAGGTAATTTTATTCTAACAGCCTTTTCAAGATACAAAATGTCTTATTTCTTAGTTTTAGATAATATAGCCATTATGCTTTTGAAAAATTATCTACCTTTAGCCTATCTTCATAGTTTATAAAAGATATACTTGTTTTGAAAGGATAAAAATGGGGCATAATATTCTTACCTTAAAAAAGGTAGTTAAAATCAGAGAAAATATTTTCCCAATCAGGTGACTATAATCTACATATTTCAAAGAATTTGTTGCTCATAATATTGGTGAGCTCAGAAAAAAAGAGGGACAAATATACAAAGATTATGGTGAATTTATATAAAATATTAGGAATGATGATAATTTTTTAAAGGAAGATGAAACAAAAGTTATGGAAAAGTAAATAGAAAATGACATAGCAAAAGTAAAAGAAAATGGAAAAGTACAGGTTTGGCAATATATAGCAAACATTTTAAAAAGTCAAGCATTTTTTGAATTGATCATCTTATCATTAGAAATTTTAGAACTCAGTTATGCATAGAAAGTATTAAAGAATCAAATGAATACGAAATGCATAACCCATGTTTTGTCTCAGCCATGCATTTACAGTGCATGAAACATGGAGGTATTCTTGTGTAAACTCCAGTGTGTGAGCTCTCTCTGGGTACCAGGGACACTCTATTTTCCTTATTTTGATACATGTAAGATAGCAAATTCTTAATAAGTAGTAATATAATGCAGATTGAACAAAAGTTAATTGAACACAAAAGTTAACATTTACTCTCTCCAGAAGTCAAATGAAAATGACAATAAAGCATCAGATGCATCAGGAAAGAAGATATTAGAACTCACATAAAGTTTCTGTAAATAGCTGGGAACTACTGGGAAGGAAGTATTTTTTATGGCACTGAATTTTCAAAATATGTACAAACTGGGGACATTTTATATATCTGATTGTCAGGTTAAAGGTGAAAAGATAAAGATTGACCATTTTTAATAAGGGGCAGTTAGACTCTTCTGGGTTCTCTATTCCACTCAAACAAGGGGGTGAATTCTGAGGGCCATCCACTGTACTCCCACCCATGGAAGACTGGAGCGTGAATGGTATGTTCTCAGGCCACTAGAAACAGTTGAATATAAGGTTGTCAAACTGCAGTGAAAATCATGGTTCCATGTTAGTCTATGTATCAAACATTGTTAATGAAGGTATCTTCCTTTACTAGACCTCCAGAAAGATGCCAGTCCACAGCTGACATCCTTACATAAGAGATGGAGGAATTCCTACCTAGAGAATTGAAATCAACTGGAAGAGATACAGCTACTGGCTCCTAATAACCTCCCTAACTCCTAGTAACGCCCAGTAACCATGTGGGAAATAGCTTAATTAGCAAGCCCTTCTGTACACCGAGAACTTCATGCCATTATTTTCACGACTTCACTCCTGAGTATGAATAGGCAGCAAAGGATTTCCAGGGATTTCGGAGAGCCTTTAACATATAATTAAGAGGCCAAAAAGAAACAAAAAGCATACCAAACTTGAAGAAAACAGAGGCAATATAAGGTGCAGATAAAAACTTCAAAAATTCTAGATTTAATTTTCTCAAAGAACTTTAAGAAAAGTTCCTTCAGAGATACAGAAATTTTAAAAAGAAGCATTTAGAGAATCAGAGAGAGTTCCTGAAATGTGAAAATGTGATATCAGGGAGAGAAAAATTAAGAGACAGTTTGGAAAACGAAGGTCAAAGGAACCCTACTGAGAAACAGAAAAACAAACAAACAAACAAACAAAATGAGAGACAGAGGGAAGAAATACAACATTGCAGAGAGGTGGCAAAATGGTAGCAAGTTCAGAGATCTCCAGTCCCACTGTATAACGGAATGGAGAGAAGCTCCAGAAAGGATGCCTCTGTGGGGGAAAACACACACACACACACACACACACACACACACACACACACACAACTTCTTTCCTTTAAAAAAAGCTTGAAATGAGAGTTACAGTTCTTCCAAAGAGATTAGAATTAATTAATGATATATGTTAAAAACCAAGCAAATGAAAAGTGTGCCAATTGATAAGGCTATAAGAAACAAAAACAATGTATAAAAAAGAAAGCCTAATCATAGCACACTGTTTGATTCAGATGTGAATAATCTAACCGGAATACTGGCTTAACTAACATAACTATACTGGAGGTTGAGGGAAAGACTGGAATAAGACAGTTAAATAGATATTTTCTTTAATGGGAAAGCAGTAGATAAAACCAAAATAGGAAAAATAGAGAACAGTAATATACACGTTATCTATAAATACGGAGTCATACGACAGAATGAAGACAAAAGATTGACATAGTTGCCCCTGGGTATCAGAAATTGCAAGCAGGGAAGGTGGGCAAGAGGATTGCTGGTTACCACCATAGTCTTCATAGTATGATGAGATTTAAAAAATTATTTTCAAGTATTATTTTATGTAAAACATAAATCTCAAATAAAAATTGTTAGACATTCGCAGCCACTATTAGTGCTCTAGCAAGGTGTGTTAGTATCAACAGAACACTTTATAATGGTAGGGGACTCAGGCTAAATCAGACCATCCGAAACTGCTTTGATAAAGGGTATCTGGGGATTTGCTACACTAATATCTTTTTTATCGGTATCAATGCTACCCATAGACCAGCAGCATCAGCATTACCTGGGAACTAGGTTTCTTTTTATTATTATTTTTATTTTTATTGATTGATTGATTGATTGATTGATTGATTTTTGAGACAGAGTCTCACCCTGTTGCCCAAGCTGAAGTGCAGTGGGGCAATCCTGACTCACTGCAACCTCCACCTCCTCGGCTCGAGCAATTCTCGTGCCTCAGCCATCTGAGTAAACTGGGATTACAGGCATGAGCCATCGCACCCGGCCATCCTGGGAACTTATTAGAAATAATTCCTTTTTCCCAACTCAGGTCTAGTAAATCAGAAACTAACAGAGAGACAGAAATCTGTATGTTAACAAATTCACCAGGTGATTCTGAGGCTTTCTATGGGTTGAGAACCTCTAATCCGTATGAATTGGAATGTGACACAATAGTCACCTTTTAAAAAAAAAAAAAAAAGGCAAATTCATTAACATATAATGTACCACAATCTACTGAAGAATCTTTTTCATATTGAGGGCTAATGACCAATATAAAGACTAGGTATGCTTGCATACCTAATAAATACATCTAAATCAATCTCAGTGCATTTGTATATAATTACATTGGTTTTGAAAGCTTAACCATCCAGTAGATGGTGCATAAGTATTCTGACCTTTCCTTTTACATGAGCAGTCTTCAGTGGCCAGACCCATTTGCTTCTCTGTTGGATTGTACCATGTGTCCTCTGTTTGATTACAATAGTACAGATCCATTATCTATGACCTTGTAAAATTAATATATAAACAGTATTGTACCTTCTTGCGGCATATATTTCAGACCCATAATTAGGTTGGCCATTTATTTGTGGGCACTATTCCGGTTTTTCACCTTGAGGACTTTTTATTCATTGTGATATTGCTACAAATAATTAACTTGAAAAAATATCAGGGACAGAGGAGACAGAATCCATTAAGTAGAAACCACATGTAATAATGAGGGCTGGGATCCCAGAGTCCATTGAAACTAACATCCTTTTAGATAAGTCTAAAGAAACTATTTCCAAGGATAAAACATTACTCAGGAGCAATGTATTTACCAGAGGGAACAAATTAAAACACCCTTTGGAGTCAGGGATGTGACACAAGCACCTTTTGGGGACAGAACAGTCTTCAAAGGGATATGAAAACCAGGGTGTACTACTCTAGGGAGTGATGGGCTCTGGCGATGCCTGCTACTGGTATAAACTTTTAGTAATCTTAAAGCATCTCCCAAGGGCTGTTGGTCTGGAAATCCCTGGTGAATCAAAAAACTTTGTTTCTTTATCTCTAAATTAGAGCAAACTTATTTGTCATAACTACAAATGCAATGACAATAAAAGTACACATTTGTGAAACTCTGTGAAGAAAAGCTTATCTGTATTCTAAAACCTATCTTAGGTTTCATAAATCAATCAATGAACTTTTATTGTCACAATCAACCATATACATATGATTCTATTTGTTCCTTAGAAGAAAATATGATGTAGTAGAAAAACGCTGGATTCAAAGCACAGAAGATATAAATTAGAGTTTCTAACTATAGGCAAAAATCGGCATGTCCTCTAGGTCTTCTAGGTCTCTCAGCTCACATATGAAATTAGGGTAACAAGAACAATACTTACCTTACCCACATTACAAGGCTTTTTGAGTAGTAAATCTTATATATGATAAAGTGTGTGAAAGCCCTTGGTTTATCAAAACTTGATATATAAATGCCAATTGTTTTCATCATCCCTGCTATTTTTATAGATATTTGAGTTATTTCCATTGCCCTTGAAAAATCTTAACATAGTCACAGAGAGAACTCTTAAATCATTAAACAAATAATAAATTATGTGGTTGAAACTCTGTTACAGGAGATGTTAACAAAATATTGTGATGAGTATGATTCTTATATTAGGCATGATTAAGTTCTTATATATTGAAGACACCTAGGAAATGTTTTAAGCAAATGGAACACTACCAGAAAACTAACTGTATGGAGACTGTATGGGAAAACGGAGAAAACATATGTATATTCTTACGTAATTTTATCCACATGAAAACTAAGAACCAGGTGATAAACTGGAGTTTAGAAAGGTTTAGGTCATATCATTAATAAGTTCTTCAAGATCACATAACTAATTAAGTGGCAAACTAGAATTTGATCCAAATATGTCTGTCTTTAAATCTTATGAATTATAAAACCAAACAAACGTGGAGACTTTTTCTGATTCTCTCATTATTCATTTATTCAAACTTTATTAGATAAAATCACTTAGAAAAATGTTAAGAAATGAACCAAGAAAGATCAGGTAAAGCCACACAAAAAAAATCATACACAGGTCTCTGAACTCTATGCACTGAGCAACAGGAAGTCAAGAAAGGCTCTCTAACTGAAGAGTAATGGAATAAAATATTATGCAGAAATTAAGGTTTTTCTATTATTCTTCTAACATCTCTTTCCTTCCTCAGAACTCAATTACAGAACATGCAATGGGTCTCAAACAATCTACAGAGGAGTTTCTGTATTTTTGTATATGTACAAACATTGATAAATTAGTATTAGAACATAAAATTTTTTGGCAGAAAGAATTATCTTGTTATTTACATTCTGAATAAATTCTCAAATGTGTCATTGTTAACAATTTTAAGATACTGACCAAATAAAATAGGCCTTGAACTGATATCAGTTGCTAAAACTTCTAGTCAGTCCATGCTCTTGCCTTGTAAACATATCTGAAACAGGATCAGGATCTCAGATGTGTGAAGCAGGCAGAAAGATGTACTAAGGAGTGTAGTTCTTATATTTAGATCTTAAAATTTTTCAATAGAATCTGGAAATGAGTGTTATGTAAAATCTTGATTTAAAAATTTTAAACTAATTAAAATATTTGCAAAACATATTGTGCTGGATTATGTCTTTGGGGCATATCAAACCTTCAGTTACTAGTCTGAAAACTCGGGCCAAGCTTATGTCATAGTCTCAATCATGACTCCCATTCACTCTCTGCCTCAGAAATTGATGGCATTATCTCTTATTGGTATAAACTTGATGAAGTTTACCAAGACCTGGAACTCGCAAATTTATCCTTTGTATTTATATCAGTATCTGGACAGTCTGAGAGCACAAAATGATTCTTCATGTACCATTTTAATGATACTTGCATAGTAATTCTCCAAGGTGGGTGTGTAGATCATTATAGCTAGTTAAAGACAAACATTGACAACACGGGGTGGTAAAGAGAGCTGCAAAAGTGAAAAAGTCAGAGGCAGAGTCAGTTCTGGTATATGGTAATTAAATAATGCTTTGATTTTATTTTGAGGATTAAAAAAAACCCAAAAAACTGAATGCCTTAATCCTCAGCATCCCAGATGAGATCATTTATCTGGATGATACATCTTTTACATTGACCACACAAATTACAGGGTGAAATTTTATCATATAGTGATGCTCACTTTTATTATACATATTTCCATATGGGATTTATTTGTAAGAAAAAGTTGCTATCACACCCACACTAACATTTGCTATTAAATAACTATATTAATGTGAATAAAGAACACAATGTAAGAGTTCTTACATCTCTTGCTTCCTGCTTCCATCATTCTGAAACTACTTTTTAATGAGATGTTCATTCTTTGGTGGGTGGAAAGATTAAACATCACTTGTTTGCACAGGTAGAGGTCAGATCACCCTCATTCTATGATTTTTTTTTTTTTGGTGTGCTTGTGAGAAATTTCTGAAGATGCCACCTTGTTTAGATATGACTAATGTCTGGGTAGCTGTAAAGGAAAGAAAAAACATCTTGTGTTGATCCCCTTTTCTCCTATATTATTACTTCTTTTTTTTTTTTTTTTTTTTTTTGAGACGGAGTCTCGCGCTGTGTCACCCAGGCTGGAGTGCAGTGGCGCGATCTCGGCTCACTGCAAGCTCCGCCTCCCAGGTTCAGGCCATTCTCCTGCCTCAGCCTCCGAGTAGCTGGGACTACAGGCGCCCGCCACCACGCCCGGCTAGTTTTTTGTATTTTTAGTAGAGACGGGGTTTCACCATGTTAGCCAGGATGGTCTCGATCTCCTGACCTCGTGATCCGCCCGCCTCGGCCTCCCAAAGTGCTGGGATTACAGGCTTGAGCCACCGCGCCCGGCCCTATTATTACTTCTTAAGTTTCAATAACATAGCCAGAATTAATTGTTAGTAAATAGAAGCTTCTGTTAGTAAGAAACCCCAGAGAGATAAGTAGCAAACTATTCTCATAAGAATAAAGAATAACATTATTAAGAGTAATTTTGTTAAAGGAAATGAACTGAAAATGCCAGGTAAAATCCTGCCTGATATTAAGTAGGGTTAAGAACTCAGCAGTAGTTATAATCTAGCTGACATACAAAATTTCCATCTAAGCATATGATGTATGATAGTTGTGCTACTGACCCTCAAAATTACTATAATTTTTACTTGTTTTCATCAAAATAGAAACTTGTTAGCTCAGCAGGAAAGCCCTCTGTATCCCTGCTTGCTATGCAGCTGCATACCTTGTAGAAATAGTGAAAAGATCAGCATCTTAAAAAAAATGACAAAATTTCTGAGAACTTTTTTTTTCTCCAAGTATTCTCTTTGTGATTCCTCAGGGTAAAGAAAAACGTGCGTGCACACACACACACACACACACACACACAACTCCACAAATTATTATGAATGTGGATAGCATTTCTGTAGAAACGTAAAAGCAAATAAAGATTGTTTCAAAAAAGGCACATATTATATTAACCTTCCAGAATCGTCCATCCCCCTGTTGATGGTGATTCAAACACTCATGGTTTTCTGGGTTCATTGAGGCTGGGTTTTACAACCTGTTGAATTTTTCTTCAGAAAGATATTGTATAGTGCTTCTAGAATTCCATCCTATCAATTTGTCAAGGAAAACACACAGTATTCTCGGTTGTTCTCCAGAATCAATATTATCTTAAACTGTGATGCTACTTTCTTATTAATCTGAGTTCACTGTGTTATGACTAAAGGGAAACAAATAATACAGAAAGATGAAATGAGGATTAGGTAGAAAAAGCTATGATCTTTTTTCATAACAAGGGTGATAGTGACAAAGAAACCAAGAAAGAGTGTTAGTTTTCTCCAACTTGTATGTTACCCAGGTGCTTTCACATATCTACTAACAAAATAGACAGCTTGATAGTACAAGAACCAGAATCACAACTGAGTATATAAAATTAGAATGCACTTAAGAAATGATTGGATAATAGCATGGCTAAGTTATCTGTTTCATATTCCTAAAATACATCTACATAAATATGCTTAATTTGACTATAGTTATCATCATGTTCACAATAACCAAATCATTATTGCATCAGCCACATGTGCACAAAGATAAGATCTCAACATTGTCTTCAATTAGGTCTTCACTACTTTTAGTTTTGTTGGAATTGTAAATGGCTTCTGAAGTGATGATTTTAAATTTTTATCTGAAGAAAATTGTCCTAAATGGTGAAGACAATTGAAATATCCAAACTTTGTACTTGAAAGACTCAAAACAAACATGCTTTTTGCCTGTCTGTCCTAATAGCTGAGTTGGTGTTTTAAGCTCATTCAATCTTTGGAAATATTTAATGAAAATATAAAGCCATTGTAAATCATAAAAAATTGAACAAACTTATTTTTCTTCAGGAGTATCACAACCTAACATGTAAAATGGATGAGTGGTAAGTCAGATATGTTGTCTAGAGATATAGGGAAGGGGATATTTATACCATATTCCCCTTCTAGCACTAGTATTTTAGTGCTGATGTAATTTTATTCAATCCACCATTCGGCTGCCCACTCAACATGTATTTATTGAATGCCTGCTCTTGCACTAGAGATAGAGTGGTAAGCCAAAAGAAATAGCAGTTCTGAGGGAAATTATATTCAAGTAGAAGGAGGCCCTCATTCATATAACCAATATTAATTAAGTATCTAATGTGTGTCTGGCACTGTTTAGATACTTGGGATTTATCAGTGACTAAAGCAGAGTGTCATACCATTGAAGAGCTTACATTCTACAGGTGTACTATTAAAAAAAACAAAGAAACTATACAATATTACCTTCAATGAGATCTTCTTAAGTTATTTAATCATTGTGAAGGGACAGAAGAGGACAGAGATGTGCTGAGTTTGAGAGACAATACATTTAAGATTTCTAAGACTTACAAGGAGAAATTTGTAACAGAGAATTGGATTTACTGGCTGAATGTATAATATAATATTTTCCACTGGAAAATTTAATTCTAAAAAAGTATTTCACAAGTTATTTTACTTACATATGGATATTGGTTCTTATGTGGGTAAGCAAGCATCTTTTCAGGCAGAAGTGCCAATACTTTTAAATATCAAAACCAGGTTGCTTTGCATTATATTGGCTATCTAGCATAAATATAATTTGTCTACAGTGTTCAGAGGAGGAAATAGTCTCAATTTCCTTGAATACCAAATGATAAAATGTCAAGACTTGACAAGTAGAAGAAAAAGCACTTAAAATCGAAATCTTAAAAGGGTCTTGGACCATGACTTTCACAGCTAATTATTTCAAATACCAGCAGAGACGTTTTTCAAGCTTTAATTTAAAATATCTTGTTCAACAAACTGTAGACATGAGAGACAATAGATCACTGTGTTTTCCTGGTATCTACTCTGTACTCTGAAAATAATTTACTTACGGGAAAACGACTTCGATTATTATAATTATAGCTTGCCGTCAAAAAGTTTTTTAAATTTAAAACACTTCGTTTTATAGAACATAGATATGGGAATTGAATAGCATATTAATAAATGTTGTGAAAGATTTATCTGCATTTGGTCATAAAACAAAACAAAAGTCTAGATAGCATTTATCATTTCTGTGTTAAGGATGTCATCTACATAACAATGCCATGTATTCTAGTTTATTGCCTTTGATGTCTTGAAAATATCAACAAGTAAAATAATTCATATTAATAATGAGAAACATAGACGCCAAGGAATAACTTTTTTAAAAAATTAGTTAAGGGTTATTCTTTTGCATATATTTTTAAGAACAGAAGGATACGTATATATATATATACTAGTGTGTATATATATACTGTTGTATATATATACACACACAGTTGCTTAATCTGAGATATTATATTTTCTGATTGCAAAGAGATCTAATTAATAAATCCATTTTAATTTGGCTAACTTCTTTTTAACATATATTTATCTGCCTTCCCAAATGTCTGAAATAGACAGAAATTTAATATTCTTTCAGGAGTTAAAATAATTAGTGGTTAAGAACAAAAATTCTGGTCTCACTTTGTTAATCTATAAAATGGAAATAAAAAATTTTATCTCATGTAGTTGTAAGATGAATTTGATTTGCTTGTCAAATATCCATTATTATTATTTACTTATTTATTATTACTTAATAAACTGTTAATGTACATGAATATACATCACAAATGTATCACTTCGTTAAATATATCACTTCATTAAAAATCCTGAACACTCTTGTCTTTCCGATTGTTATTAACATTCAGGTCTTTAAAATTATTTAATATAACTACTCTAGAAATAAAGTATAAAAAATGACTATAGGGAATTTCTGGTTTCAGTTCCATCCTATATAAAGTTTGAAGATTGTCATTCTTGTCCTTACAAGAATAAAGCTGAACAAACTGAAAATCTGCATCTTTTCTTGGACCCATTAGGAAACTGAGATTTCAGAGCAAACCACTGCTCAGAATTTTAGAGAGATATGAAAATCCAGAGAGTCCCAAACCAAGGTCTCTTTCCTTAGAGCAGAAACTGTAGGAATCATGAACAGGTAAAAACATTTAAATGATAACTTTAATGAATTGATGGAAGCTGAGAATCAGAAACTCCTGGAGCTATAATCTTAGGGAGCCCCCATTCTACACTAAGCATACCAGGTCATCATGAAGAAAATCCAAGAAAAACCCCCTCATGGTCCTGGCATAGGGAGAGAAAAAGTAACCTTTGTAAAATATGCCTAGAAGTTTCTCCATAACAAAGACTTACTGTCAACAGAAAAAGACTTTACTAGAGTCTTATCCAAGTTGGCAAAAGGGCATTTTCCTAAGGATTTTAGTCTACTCTAGCTTATCTGTCTCACCTAAGGGAGCTGGGATGGGCAAAGAGGTGAGGCTTATGAAGGGGAACTTATGAAGGCTACATTCCAAGAACAAAGCCCACTAAAAGACTAAGATTTAATCTTAAAATTATATAATGCTCCCCCTCCCCCATCCCTTACCATCATAGCAATAGGGTTACAGTATAAAAACGGTGTGTTAGAGCTGAAAGAGCTGAAAGCCATAGACTCTATATAAAGAGGAGTCATTAGAGAAGCCCAAATACAAAAGGGGACAGGAAAACCAAGATATTAGAACTCAGTTTTTGATACCTATATCTAAACCTACAGTAAACATTCAATACAGGCCAATTCCTCCAGATAAACAAAACCTTATACAAAGATCTAATTACTAATTAGTCAATTCCTGTTAGCTGATATATCCTAACAGTCTGACGAGACAAATCAAGCATCAGAACTTTATTCATATAGGACAAAATTTTACTATGAGTAGGCAGTGAATTTAAAGTAACTATAACACGTTAAGGGCTCGAATGAAATAAGTAGACATAGCTGGAAAAGATGGAGCATGTAAACACAGCAGTGGGAAGTTTAAGAATGAATTAAAAGGAAATGCTAGAAATTCTAAAATATTTATAACAGAATTGAAGAATTATTTTGATGGCTTTATTAACAGAACAAACACAGCTGAGAAAAGAATCACTGGGCTTAAAGATTTGTCAATAGGAACTTCCTTAAGCTAAAATTAAAATAGAGGAAATTGAAGACTAGCTCTGATATTTTTTTATCTTGCCCAAATTCCTATCTAAGGGGTTTGGAGAGTCTTGTTCTACAAACCATAAATTCTCATCAGATGGGTTTATTGAACCATATATATCGCGACTTACTTTCCAATGTGTCTCCTGCATGACATTATGTAACAAAGAAGAAAGTCAAAATATTTTACCCCATATTTTGAAATGGCCTTGCAAAGCTGTCCTTTGTGGGGGGAAATTTGCATGTGTAGAGAATCTCTATTAACATTGCTAGATCTTTTTCTTCCAGGCCCTCCCAATCCTGAGGAGATTAAGAGTCCAGCATCTTTTAAAGGTCGAATTAGGAAACATTTGTCATCTGTTATGTCTAAGGGCAGCCACAAAAAGATTTCAAAAGAACCTTGGTCTCCTCCTGGTCTCCAGAATCTTTTGTCTTAACCTGAACATTTCCTTTCTATATCCCAGGTCTTTAGACAAACTCAACCACTTGTCAACCAGAAAAAGTTTAAATTTACCTATAGCCTGGAAGGCCCCCTCCCCCACTTCCCATTCCCTTCTTTGAGTTGTCTTGTCTTTCTGGACCAAGCCAATGTATTTCTTAAATGTGTTCGATTGATGTCTCAGGCCTCCTTAAAATGTATACAACCAAGCTGCACCCCGATCAACTTGGGCACACGTTCTCGGGACCTTCTGAGGGCTGTGTCATGGGCTGTGGTCACTCATATGTGGCTCAAAATAAATCTCTTCAAATATTTTACACTGTTTGACTCTTTTTGTTGATGAAATAACGGAGAAAAAAAGAATATCCAAAACCGTGAGAGATAAAATATTTGAATAATCACTATGAATTTTTCAAAATTAATGAGTGACACAAAACCAAAGATCCAAGAAAAACAAAGAATACCGATCAGAATAAATACAAAAAAAATTACACTTAAGCATATCATATTCAAATGCAGAAAACAGAAGACAAAGAGAAAATCTCAAAAGAAGCCAGAGTGGGTGGGAAGGGCTTTAATAATACTTTACTAGTAGATAAACAGGAATAATACTTTGAGAGGACATCTTTTTAGAAACTATGCAAGTAAAAAGAGTTTGGAATTAAATATTGAACATATTGAAAGGAAGAAAAAAACACTGTTAATAGAATTCTATACTCAATGAAATTATTTTTCAGAAGTGAAGAATTTGTAAAGATTTTCACAAACAAAAAGTAAGAGAATTTACCTACAGGAGAACTTCCCAACAATAAATGTTAAAAGAAGACCTTCAGGGACAAGGAAAATGATATAGTATAGTTCAAAAACTCAGATTTATGTAAATAAACAGTGTGAATAAATGAAGATAAAATGGAATATTTCATTTTTCTTATTCTCGATTAACCTAAGAAATAATGGTTTATTTAAAGTCATATTAGTAACAATATATTGGGTGTATATAACATATGAATAGATAAAATGAATGGCAGCAATGGTCTAAAGACTGGAGGAAAGAACTGGTATGTAGAAAGCAAGGTACTGTTATTTACTGTGGACTTAGATTAATTAGAAATGCATAATGCAAACTCTAGAGTAACTATTATAAATGTAAAAGGAAGTGTAATTGATGTCTATGAAAGGGGGCAAATTAAATTATATAAAATAATGAAAACTATATAAGGCAGAAAAAGAAGAGATTAAAGAAGCAAAAAAATACTGTAACAGATATAACACAGATCAGATACAGTGAAAATATTAATAGCACTCTAAATATGAATGGTCTTAATAGAGCAGTTAAATGACAGAGATTTTTAGAGTGAATATAAAAACATAATTCTCAACTAAATTTTGTTTACAAGCCTACTTTAAATATAAAGACTAGGATAGGATAGAAGTAAAAATGATAGAGAAAGGTACTCCATGGTAACGCTAATCAAAAGTAAAATGAAGTAGCTAAATTAATTTCAGACAAGTCAGACTTCACAAGAGAGGAAGATTAAAATGATAAAGTGGTTAGTCCTCCAAGAAGATCTAGTATCCTTAATGTATACTCATCTAATAACAGAATATCAAAAACTGACTGAATTGAAAAAAAATAGACAAATTCATTGTTACAGTTGGAAACCTCAAAACCTTTTATTAATTGATACATCAAGTAGGCAGAAAATTAGTAAAGATAGAGTTGACCTGAACCACACTGTCAATCAACATGACCTAACTGATATTTTTAGAATATTCAATCCCAAAACAATATACATCATTTTCAAAAACATTCACCAAAGTAACCACATCATAAGCCACAAAACACAACAAATTTAAAACTAATAGAAATCATACAAATAATTTTCTTGGGCTATACAGGAATTAAACTAGAAATTAATAAGGGAAAGACAGAGGTAAAATCTCCAAACACTTGGAGATTACATAACACATTTCTATACTATACACGAGTCCATAAATACCTCAGAGAAATTTGAACTAAATGAAAATAAAACATCAAAAATTGTGGTATGCTCTGATGTAAATTAACAGCAACTAATGCATACATTAGAGAAGAAGAAAGTTCTAAAGCTAATAATCTAAGTTTCAACCTCAGGAAACAGAGAGAGAGCAGTTAAAGCCTAAAGCAAGCAGAAGTAAAGAAATCAAAAGGCCAGGCACGGTGCCTCACGCCTGTAATTCCAGCACTTTGGGAGGCCAAGGCAGGCAGATCATGAGGTTAGGAGTTCAAGACCAGCCTGACCAACATGGTGAAACCCTGTCTCTACTAAAAACACAAAAATTAGCTGGGCTTGGTAATATGTATCTCTAATCCCAGCTACTCAGGAAGCCGAGGCAGGAAAATCACTTGTACCCAGGAGGCGGAGGTTAGAGTGAGCCCAGATCATGCCACTGTACTCCAGCCTGGGTGACAGAGGAGACTCTGTCTCAAAAAAAAATAATAAAATAAAATAAAGAAAGAAAAGAAAAAGAAATGAAACAGAGCAGAAATTAATGAAATTGAAAATAAAATTAATGTAATGAAATTGAACCAATCAAGTCAAAAGCTAGTTCTTTGAAGAAGGATTGATGAAATTGGTAAATCTCTAGTGAGGCTGTCCAAGAAAAAAAAAATAGAGAAGACTATGGCATCCCACTTAAAATCCCGATAAACTATTTTATAGATATTAATAAACTGTTTCTAATGTTTATATGGAAAGACAACAGACCTAGAATAAGTAACACAATACTGAAGAAAAGGGACAGTCAGAGGACTCAAACTACCCAATTTCCAGCCTTATCATGTTACAGTTATCAAAACACATGGTATTGTCACAAGAATAGACACATGGATCAATGGAACAGAATATAGATGCCAGAAATAAACATGCACATAGTCCACTGATTTCTGACAATGAAGCAAAGACAAGTCAGTGGAGAAAGGATAGTCTCTACAACAAATGGATATCTGTTACATTAATACATGCAGCAATATGAAACAATATCAACATCTAGATACAAATTTCATATCTTTCACAAAAATTAATTCAAAATAAAGCAAGCACCTAACTGTAAAATACAAAAATTATACAACCCCTGGAAGAAATCTTAGGGTACTATCTAGGTGACCTTAGTTTTGGTGATGAGTTTTTACATACAAAAGCACAGACCATAAAATAAAATATTGTTAAGTAGGTATTTATCTAAATTAAAAACTTCTGCTCTGCCAAAGACAATATTTTACAAAATGGAAAGACAAGCTACAGATTGAGATAAAATGTTTACAAGCTACATATCTGACAAGGGATTGCTCTCTAAAATATGCAAATAACTCTTAAAGTTTAATAATAAGAAAACAAACAAGTCAATTTATAAACAGGCTAATCAACTGAACAGACATCTCATCAAAGAAGATATATAAATGCAAAAGAAGCATATGCAACGATCCTCAATTTCATTTATTGTTAGAAAATTGCAAGTTTCAATTTTAATAGAAAACTCGTACACATCTATTAGAATGGTTAAAATTTCCAAAATTGACAATACCAATTGCTAGGGAGGAAGTACAGCAACAGGAATTCTCCTTTATTGCTGATAGGGATGAAAAAATGATATAGCCACTTTGGAAGTCACTTTGGCAGTTTCATACAATTCAGTAACCATAATCTTAGCTATTTACCTAACTAGTTTGAAAATTTATGTCCACAAAAAAAAAAAAAAACTCAGTGCAAATGTTTATAGCAGCTTTATTTATAATCCCCACAAACTGCAAGCAACCAAAATGTCCTTCAATAGCAAGTAGATAAATTAATTGGAACATCTATACAATGCAGTATTATCTAGTGATTAATAAAAATGAACTATGAAACCCCAAAAAATGGATGAAACGTAAATGCATTTTTTTTTTTTTTTTTTTTTTTTGAGACGGAGTCTCGCTGTGTCGCCCCGGCTGGAGTGCAGTGGCCGGATCTCAGCTCACTGCAAGTTCCGCCTCCCGGATTCACACCATTCTCCTGCCTCAGCCTCCCGAGTAGCTGGGACTACAGGCGCCAGCCACCTCGCCCGGCTAGTTTTTTTTTTTTTTTTTTTTGTATTTTTTTTTAGTAGAGACGGGGTTTCACCGGGTTAGCCAGGATGGTCTCGATCTCCTGACCTCGTGATCCGCCCGTCTCGGCCTCCCAAAGTGCTGGGATTACAGGCTTGAGCCACCGCACCCGGCGTAAATGCATTTTTTTCTGGCGTGAGAAGCCAATTTGAAAAGACTGTGTACTATATGATTCCAACCACGTGATATTTTAGGAAATGCAAGACTATGGCAATGATAAAAGAGCAGTGGTTGGCCAGGCATGGTGCCTCATGCCTGTAATCCCAGCACTTTGGGAGGCCAAGGTGGGCGGTTCACTTGCAGTCAGGAGTTGGAGAACAGCCTGACCAACATGGTGAAGGGCATGATGGTGCATGCCTGTAATCCCAGCTACTCAGGAGGCTGAGGCAGGAGAATCGCTTGAACCCAGGGGCCAGAGGTTGTGATGAGCTGAGATGGGGCCATTGCACTCTAGCCTGGGCAACAAGAGTGAAACTCCATCTCAAAAAAAATAATAATAATAAAATAGAATAAAAAAATAAGAGCAGTGGCTGCCAGGGGTTCATGAAGGGGCAGGGAAGAGCTGAATATGTAAACCACAGGTAATTATTTAGGGTTTTGAAACTATTCCATATTACACTGTTATCATGGACACCTGACAGTCTGTATTTCTCAAAATCCATTATATTTTACATCAAAAACAGTGAACTTTAATGTATGCTAATTAGAAAGTTAATCATTGGCTGGGCGAGGCAACCCACACCTCTAATCCAAGCACTTTGGGAAGCTGAGGTGGCAGATCACAAAGTCAAGAGTTCAAGACCAGCCTGACCAACATGATGAAACCCCATCTATACTAAAAATATGAAAATTAGCCAGACACGGTGGCATGCGCCTGTAATCCCAGTTACTTAAGAGGCTGAGACAGGAGAATCGCTTGAACCCGGGAGGTGGAGGTTGCAGTGAGCCCAGATCACACCACTGCACTCCAGCCTGGGTGACAGAGGGAAACTCGGTCAAAAAACAAACAAACAAACAAAAAAAGCTAATTATTAAGGAGGTCCGGGGAATTTCAGAATGGAATATGAAGAAATCTAACCATATTAATGTATCAAACAACCTCACTGAAGGGGGTGGGGGAAGAAAGTGCTAACCTAAGTAACTTTGGAAATGAGTGGGGAAAACTAAAGACAAACAACACAAAACAAACTTGAAATAAGCACTTGCTATGGTCAGAAAGTTGCTTTCCCACAAAATTCGTATGTTGGCACCTAATACCAATGTGATAGTATTGAGAAGTGGGGCCTTCAGGGAGTGATTAAGTCATGAAGTTTCCACCCTCATGAATGGTATTAGCACCCTTATAAAAGAGGCTTGAGCAAGCTAGATTGCCCTTTCTGCTACATGAGGACAAGAGAAGACACTGTCTATGAGGAATGCCCTTTCAACTGACACCAAATCTGCTGGCACCTTGATCTTAGACTTCTGAGCCCCTAGAAGATGAGAAACAAATTTCTGTTGTTCACAAATTACCCAATGTAAGGCATTTTGTTATAGCAGCCCACATGGGTAAAGACAGGACTGTATTCTAGTTGGCAAAAGTATGGCCCACAGGAATATAACTTAACAATTCTGATGCTTCTGCACATATATAGTGGAATTTAAACAATATTAATATAAGTAAAAGGATAGTTGATGGTAGAAACCACGTGTGTCATAATTAGTGTGGAATTTTACAGATAAGGAAGAGAAGGAGGCTAGAATGATCCATCTGGTATGAATTAGAGTTAGAGACCTAAGTATGAATTCATGTTTAACTTAATATAGCAACAGATAATTACATATAGAAATATTTCGACACATGTGTAAATACATAGTTAGTACACAAATAAACTTCCTGAGAGGGCCTAGGAGCAAGGACATCCCAGAAGTAGTGAACACATCTAGATCTCACATCAGTTTTTCAAAATACTATTGTCCAATAAAAGAAACCAGGGCTCCTTGGTGAAATGGTTGATTATATGACTGAACCGGAAATGTGCAAGATGAAACTGGAGCATCTTATAATGTTAGAATGCAAGGAAGTGCTCAAGAAACAAATAAATAAGACCACCAACAATTAGATAAACAAATGAAAAACAACACCAATACCTACAAGGACTGGAATGATTCAAAGAAATACAAGAGTCAACTGAAAGAGCTTCCAAATGGCTAAATATGGAACCACAATTTATTGAACAACATTCAAATTACAAATCTGGGATTTGAACAAGAAAATTAAAAAATATTTGGTAATACAAAGTATTACATACATGTCTGTGAGACTATACTGATGTAAATAAATGATTGAATAAATAAATAAAATGGGAAGAGATCAAAATATTTCTTGCAGAAGAATTCCAATTAATTATGTACATATTCCACCCTCAAGTAGGTGGAACGTAACTCTTTATTCCTTAAGTGTTAGCATCATGGCTGCCCTCCAATGATACAGTATGACTGAGAGGGGCTGGCAGTGAGAATAACTTTATAGTGGACAAACGTGATCAAGGTCAACATCAATACTGATAAGTCATAGTGATATTGTACACCCTGGATATGATGTAATGAAAATAGCACTTTACCACAGTAGTCTTTCTCTCCCAAACACATAATCCCATCTAATCATCAGAAAAACAGCAAACAAATCCCAATAGAGGGACATTTTACAAAATACCTAACCAGTGTTCTTAAAACCTGTCAAGGTCATCAGTAACAAGGAATCTGATAAACTGTCATAGCTAAGAGAAGCCTAAGGAGATATGATGATTAAATGCAATGCAGTATCCCACAGTCATGTGGTAATAGAAAAAGGACACTAGGTAAAAACTAAAGATGTATAAATACTACAGACTTTAGTTGAGAATACTATATCGATATTGCTTCATTATTTGTAGTAAATGTACCCTGCTAATGTAAGACATTAACAATAGGAAATGCTGGGTTTGGGGTTTAGAAGGGCAATATTTCTGTAAATCTAAAACTGATAAAAATAAGGTGTTTTAAAAATGATCACAAGTCTTTTTAGAAATTATCTTGGAATTTTAACAACAGTTATACTTTTTGGTACGATTAAATATACCCATATGCTGAAGTGTACACTGGTCTTTGCAATTCATAATTTGTTGTCAATATTACTCACTCTTTACTATGATATGCATTAGCATAATTAATAACTGTTAAGTAAATAATGGGGAAAGATGGCACAGGCTTTCTCTATGCTATACTAGTTTGCATTTAGATGATAAACTATTCATTTTAATTATTTTTATTTACTGACTTGTCTTGTTACTACTTAAAATTCTAATGCAGCAAGAAGTCTTTTTGCCAGCTTGGCTGGGAAATAGAAATCTATTCAGCAAAATGAATTTGTGGAAGTCAAATATAAATTTTAATAAAATGAAAATTAAAACAGCAAGCTCTAGCCTCAGTTTATTAAACCTGTGAGTAAATAAATGAGGCAGTCTTACTAATATAATTCCTTATTTTGATCCTCTGTCATTATACCTATAAAAAATGAGAAAGTGAAATATGTTTTTCAATTGAGTTACAGTTGTGGACATCTGTTAAAATATTGGATACTAATGTCACTTTGCCATTGTTTTTTCTTGTTTGTAAGTACTTATTATGGTTCAATAAAATGTAGCATTAAAATGAATAAGTATGTATTATTTTTAAAAATGTTGGTCTTTTAGAGGTACATCACTTTTTTTGACCAGTGAACCTGGGTCCTCATTTCTTAGAAAGATAGTCAGAATTCATAATTCTTCAAATAGAGTCTTAGGTTATAATACACCAATGCCTTTTCTGGAGGGAAATTTTAAATAATATCAATCTCACAGTGAACGTATATACCACCTATATATACTGAGCTTGTCATGGATAATTTCCAGAATGCTAAAATATCTCATAGAACCTCTGTGAGAGATTGTTTGCATCAGAAGTTTTCTATGTAATTTTGTGACATATAATACTATTAAATTCTTTGTGAGTTTTGACACATGTAATTAGGAACATGACATCAGTATAAAATCTTGAGCAAATACTCTTCGTGCAATTAGACATCCTTGTAATTTAGCTTTTCTTCTAGAATAGAGAGTAGAATCAAGAAAAAACGTACTTGAGAATTAAAAACTACAAAGAATTTGAGAACGCCTGTAGTTTAACCTTTCTCATGGATTTTGTGCAATTATTTACGCTTGAAAATCTTTTTGTGTTTTCCTATAATTTTTGCCCAAAGATAAAAAGAATAAATACTTTCTTCTACATAATAGCTCTTTAATTATTTTAAGATACTGGTTCTTCAGTTTCTCACACAGACATAATTAAAGGAGACTCCATCATTCTTGTTAGGCTCAGCAGGTTAACAACCATCCTCACATGTAATGTTCAGGTAGAGTTTGACCAAACCAGGAAAAGGCAATCTTAATTTTCTTGGTTTGGAACCAATACTTCTATTAAAACAGTCACCAAAAACACTCTAGGTTTTCATTTGTAAAATACATTCATATTTTTTTAAATATTAAATTCTGTTTTGTGACCTTATGAGTGAAATAATACACAAAGCCTCCTAGCTTTGTGGAGTATTTACAACGTGCCATCAAAATCCTCATTTATGCTCTTTAGAAAAATGCCAAATCATACAAATGTGAGAAGGCCTTCAGCAGATTTGGCTGTGTTGAAATTCAGATATGTCTGATTTAGTAATATTTTTCTCATGTTTTCAGGTTCATAGTTGAATGATTTTCTTTTATTGAATTATGTTTTGAGAACTCAATATTTTTAGTAATACAGTTGTTGTACATCTATTTTTGCATTCCAATAATTCTAGTTCTGTTATATAATTGTCTGACTTCATACTTACAGTAATAATCGATTTAGTAAAAGAATTAAAATGAAAAGACAAAAAATAATGGAAATGTATGCTTTCAATAACTTTAAACTTGCTGGGGAAAAAAGACAGTTTCATTTTGAGATCAGATGACAGCTCAACTTCCAACATGTACAGGTCACAGGTCTCACTTTGTAGTGCTCTGGAGCTCACTGCATGGCATCCAAAGGACATCAATAAGGATTCCACAAAGAACTAAAATATCACAAGTCTACTGTCTAAATATAGCCTCCCACTAATACTCGGTTCCTCACTCTGTCTTCTTTCATTGACTTAAACAGTGATTGTCCCTTTAAGAACTGAAGAATACTCTTAACAAGCATGGAGTACAGGAAATATTCTATAAGTAACATAGAATGAAAATGTATTCTAAATGTATTTTAATAGAATATCTGTAGTTTAGGAATAAACATAACAAATTTAATGTGTATCATCTACTTACTGTATGCATGTTATGAAGGCTTTTTCATTGATTAACTTATTTAGTCCATAAAACCCCATTCGAGAGAATTTGTAATTACTATTCTCATAGTTGAGGAAATTGAGGCACAGAGAATTCAAGTAAGTACTGAAGGTCACATAGCTAGTAACAGAGAGAGCCAAGGGTTTATATGTCAGTAGTCTGGTTCCAGATCTAGTTTTAACAGCTACTACCATGCAGCATCTCAGAAAGAGGTGTTGTATTGGCTCTGACCAAGGGTTTATTTCTAAAAAGTTTATTTATTTATTTAAACTCTTCAGAAAAGGCTTCCCAAATAGTGACTGAAACTTAACATTTCAAAACACAACTTTTGATGCTTCCTCTACCTGCTTGAATCAACTTCCTCTTCTCCTCTCAGGAAAGAGCACCAGCATCCCTCTTGCTCCTTTACCATCTCTCTCCTGGCAATTCCAAAAGCATCCCCATCTTGCTACCCAGTATTTTCTCTTGTCTTCTATGATCCACTCGCCACAAAGATCCAAAGTAGGCTTTTTAAAACATAACTCAGATTATGCATGTTTTACTTGAACATATTTAATGAATTAATTCATTTACAATTAGAATAAAATCCAAGGTGCTTACTAAGGCTTAGGAGACCGTATATGATTTGGCTTTGCCCAACTCTATGACCTAACCTTGTAAGAGACTCTTCCATTTATTAAAACACGTTTTGGCCAAGCACGGTGGCTCACGCCTGTAATCCCAGCACTTTGGGAGGCCGAGGCGGGCAGATCATGAGGTCAGGAAATCGAGGCCATCCTGGCTAACACGGTGAAACCCCGTCTCTACTAAAAACACAAAATACTAGCCGGGTGTGGTGGTGGGCGCCTGTTGTCCCAGCTACTTGGGAGGCTGAGGCAGGAGAATGATGTGAACCCGGGGGGTGGAGCTTGCAGTGTGTGGAGATGACACCACTGCACTCCAGCCTGGGCGACAGAGTGAGACTCTGTCTCAAAAAAAAAAAAAAAAAAAAAAAAAAAATACATGTTTCATCTGCTCTGATACACACTCTGTTCCAAAATTTTGTTCCCAGACTCAGGAACTTTGCATCTGTTCTCTCCTCTGCCTAGAATGTTCTTTTCCCTGCTGCACACATGACGGGCTCTTTCTCATCATTCAGGTCTCATTTCAATGTCACTTATTCCAAAATGCCTACAACAATCTTCCCCAAAGTAGGTGCCCTCTGTCACTATCTATTGCATCACTGTTTTACTTTCTTTGTATCACTTATCATTATCTGAAATAGCTTATCTTGCTGGCATGAAGAGTGTCAATACGAATTACTAACGTAGTTATTTAAAAAAGATACAATCACTCATCAAGGACTGCCAAGAACATTCATTATAACAAAATATGCTTTCTCATTAAACACCATGAGCATCTGGGGAGCATCTGTTCTTGTCTTTCCTCACCTGTGTCCTTTTTTCTTTATGTTTCATGATCTCCTACTATCTCCCTGTATCCAAATAATTTGGACAATTTTTTTTCTCAGATCATCAGTGTTGATGAGATGAACAAATACAACTATTCTTATGGAGTTTAGAGTATTTAGAAGGATTTGTCCAGCAGAATTAGAATGCACTTCTGCTGAGTCTAAGCTGGAAGACTGGAGGATGTTTAAATGTTCTCTCACTAGAAATTAGTTCATTTTATTCTCTTTGTGTAATAGATCTCCAGATACACATACATACATACAGTGAAATATATATATATATATACACACACACACATATATATGAAATGCATGCCATATGTAGATATTCTTTTCCTGCTCTACAAACACCAGGTCAACCTCTGTGTAGGTAGTGGGAAAATAAAGAAATAAATTTTCACTTAGTTTATATTTTCAATCCATTGATGGGAGACTTGATGGAGATGCCAAAACAACAAGGCATAGAAATTATTGCTGAGAGCTCAGAAAGGAAAAAAAAAAAAATGTGCCAAGATCTCCAGAACAAAGACTTCCAAGTAAAAAACAAACATCACGGTAACTTCTCTGATAACATTGCCTGTGTACTTCAGAGTGTACTTCTGCATGGAAGAATGGGTCTGGAAATAGGATAACATTGCCTATGCTCTTCCCAGTGTACTTCTGCATGTAAGAATGGGACTAGAAATAGGAAGGCATTATGGAACAAAAGGATGAGAATCTTTCCTTTGTCAGAACTGTCCTTTGACCTAGCTTTTAGTATCCCAGATCTAATAATACTGTAGATTACCAAGATGTCATTTCAAAGATTGTATAGTCTGGACTGGCCTCTGTCAGCTTTTAAGTCACTCAGGACACCAAAAGGTCATAACTCTCCCAAAAAAGTGGACTCTAGCACAAGTCCCAGTCTATGTAAAGTTCATCTTTGTGTCCATGTTATTACATCTCACACCACTACCACTAGCTCAGGCTTTCATCTGGAGACTTTTCTATACTAAATCTGCTATTATGGAATTTTTCCTGAATAATTTTGCAAATCCTTGATTTTTAATTGATTTTATTGTTTGTGGTATCTATTTACCCATTTATCAAACTTTTCAGATGTTTTATCCTTTATATTTGTTACCAAAGGCACAAAGATGAATATAATCTGTGTGATTAAAAAGCTAAAATTCTAGTGTTGGAGAAAACATATAAAGCACCAATGTAGTGTATCTAGGGGTGCTTAATTAGCTGAATGTGCAAATTTGGATTAGGAAAAAGAATACATCTTAACTTTTAGAGAACTGAAAATTAACATTTTATTTAGACTAAATGCGGACCATAAGCTACAGTAGAATTAGTAGTGCCTGAGACTTCTTCATCAATAGAAATTGTAAATATTGTTATCTCACATTACAGTTGATACAACTGTATAGCAATGTTGTTTACTTCACGTCTTCTTTAAATTAAGATAGTTATTAACTATCCCTAGATCTTGTTATTTAATGAGTTGGCAACGAAGTACAATGATTACTGCTTCACAAATTTGACTTTTTAAAATATTTTGATAACCCTATTATGTTTTCTTCTCTTCGTAATCACAAAACATTATTCTCAAAAGGGTTCATAAATTTTACCAGATTGCCATGTCTCTGTCTAAGAACTCGTGGTCTAAGGTGACCATATTTATCATGCAAACTAAGACATTTTTGAAAATGAAAGGAAACACCCTTAATAATTATAGAATATATAATATTATTAAAAATATGTTTTGGAGTTTACCTATCTTAGCTCCAAATTAAAATTATAATTGAGACAAAAGACATTATTACCTATAAATAAACATAAACAATCAGAAACAGACAATGTGAGGATTGAAGGAGACCACTGTGTTCTCTCTACACTCAGACTGCCATCTGCCCCTTTTTTCAGTATCAGACAGGTTGCGTCAATGTGTTCATACTGAATCTTTAATGATAGAAAAGAGACACTGTTACAATGCACTGCAAACTTGAGCAAACTACCTTTCAGTTATTACATTGATACAGTTTTATAAAAAGGACTATCATATATAAACATATTTTGGTATTCTTTTATTTTGATTTTTTAAGGTATATATTTTAGTACAAACATCTTTCATTATATATAGCAAACAACCTAGTAAACTTCACAGTTTCTGAATTCTAGTAATATAAGGTCTCACATAATTTTTAATTGATAGATGAATATATTGTAGAATATTCACATTAACTTAGTTTAAAAAATTCTGTTGGCTGGGCACAGTGGCAAACGCCTGTAATCCCAGCACTTTGGGAGGCTGAGGTAGGTGGATCACCTACGGTCTGTAGTTCGAGACCAGCCTGACCAACATGGAGAAACACCATCTCTACTAAAAATACAAAATTAGCCGGGCCTGGTGACACATGCCTGTAATCCCAGCTACTCGGGAGACTGAGGCAGGAGAATCGCTTTAACCCAGGAGGCAGAGGTTGCAGTGAGCCGAGATCGTGCCATTGCACTCCAGCCTGGGCAACAAGAGCAAAACTCCCTCTCGAAAAAAAAAGAAAATTATGAAAAAACATCTGTCAAGATGCCAAACAACAAACAATGACAGCTTCACAGAGAAGGAAAAGATCATGAATTTAAGAGTAATCGGGTTAGATGGGTCTGGAGGTCAAATGAAGCCACATTTTAGCAATAAAGTCTCGGGAAAATGATGTAATATATTTGAACCTGATTCCTGCCTTGCCTCCCAGGTTAAAAATGGACAAAGAGTTCGAAGGATTGAATGACATACTATAGAAAAATTCCTTAGAAATGGGTACATCTTGTATGAGATTGATACCCTATAACAAAGGTCTGTAATATTTAATTTTAATTTTTCAAATACTTTTCTAAACCATCATTTCTGAGATTTTCATGCTAAAAACCTTAGAGACACCTTTAGTTTTTAAGTTTCCTTTACCAAATTGATAAGTGTTGACCTCTTTCTTGACAAAGCTTACATATTCTTCCCTTTCTTTGCATTTTCTCAACAATTACTGAAATACAAGTGCTCATATCTTATAAATTATTGCAAACAATTCCTAATTTATCTTCTCCCATAACAACATAACCAATACAATTACATGGTCACATTTTTATGTCCTCATTCTATTATGTTAAAAAATGTTTTACCTTTATAATGCTGTTTAGTCTGAACTTCAAATCTCAACACGAACATTGCCTATTTTTACTTAGCCAAATGTACACATTTTAATATTGACCAACTACATTGTCAAAGTATAGACAGGACTCTCTTTTTAGTTCCTAAACTCTATTATTTGTAAACTATACTATTTGTAATTGAATTCAATTTGAACATATGGTTTTCCTCTCAAGTTTTTCAATTGTTTTCCTCTCAAGCCTAATTTTGATTTTGCTATCAAAACTCAATTAAAATGTTTTTCAATTAGCCTTATTTAAATCACCTTCATGTAGAAATCATCCGTTTTGTGAAAAATGTGTTTACAATATATAACACTATTATATATTGTATAGTAGGTGTGTGGTTGATGATGTTACATAATAATTCATTACATCAAGAAAATGGGTTGAATTGGCCAAATAAGCCCCTTTGGGTTTCCTATTGGCACTGAGTATTTGCAATTCAAGAACATTACCACTAGATGGTAACCATAAACCACACTGACACCAGTACATTACCTAGATACCTATTTTGGGGATAATGCCACACACGAAGCTAGTTTTTAATCTTTCTACCCAAAATAATTACTATATATCCATCTCATCTAGCTATATTTAAGTATATATGTCAATATTTGTGTCTCTATATACACACATATTTAATCATATATGAAATAATTATTTCAACACTAATATTATACTATTCAAAAATTTAAGGAATAATAAACATATTGAGATATTCCTATTTTTCATTCTTTTATTTATTTACTTACCCAATTAAAAAATTAATTTTGAAGACATTACTGCTCATCACATTAGTTTTAGCTTTTTCTGATTAAGGCAAATGAAAGCATCAAATTTGCCTTAATCTCAGGTTACAATTTCAAATTATTGTGCTGATCATACCTACAGACTCAGCAAAGTCCATTCACTTACAAAGAAACTGGCAAATTTTAAACCACCCAGTCTTGTTACAATTATGCTTTGAGGAATTGTGAGTATAGGAAGCACAACCTCTTTAAGTAAGTAAGTAAGATATCTACATTTACATGAGATGCTATTTTTCACTAATGCCTCATTCTTTTCCCTCATGGTTTGAACTAAATTAAGGTGTTCTTCCATATGACGGATAATGTGCTTTTGAACTCTGGAAAGGGTGGCGAGGCATCAAGGAGCAGAGCTAGTCTCATCACTTCTGCAACTATTTCCCCACCCATTTCTTGGTGTTTTTTCTAGCGTAGGTTGAACTGGCATCAAGTGAGAACCTGCCATACCCCTCTGTTTCTGCAGGAGAGTGCTGGCTGACAGTCAGAAAGCCAGTTGGACATAGTGGCTGATTATCATTGCCTTTTGATAATTAGCAGTACAATTAAGGCACTTAATGTCATAGTTTTCTTTTGCTGTAATTGCATTTTAAGTGAACTATTTTATCGCCTCAACTAGTTTGCAAATTCCACAACAAATATTCTATCTTTCAGCTCCCATAGCAACTAGGGAAGTATTACAAAAATATTTTAACAAAACTGAAAATTAAACAGTTTATCTGTGTTTCGTTTAATAACAACAATACCAATAGAGACCTTTACAAGTGCCAACCAAGCATTCTTATTTAAAAAAAAAAAATAAACTAGGCCCGGCGCAGTGGCTCAGGCCTGTAATCCCAGCACTTTGGGAGGCAGAGGCGGGCAGATTACGAGGTCAGGAGATCAACACCATCCTGGCCAACATGGTGAAACCCTGTCTCTACTAAAATACAAAAAATTAGCCAGGCGTGGTGGTGTGCACCTGTAGTCCCAGCAACTTGGGAGGCTGAGGCAGGGGAATCGCTTGAATCCTGGAGGCAGAGGTTGCAGTGAACCAAGATCACACCACTGCACTCCAGCCTGGGGACAGAACAAGACTCCATCAAAAAAAAAAAAATAAATAAAGCAAACAATAACCAACCAAACAGACAAACAAACAAACAAAAAAACAACTCCCAACTAAAGCATTAGAGAATAATTTTGTCCACTTAATTTCATAAAACCTGTTTTGGTTCCAGTTGTTTCAGCGTTTAACAAAGAGTTTTTCCTTATGTATGGTTTTTGAGGGGAATAATGTATTGAGATAAAGTGAGCACTTTTCAGCTTCTCTTTCATAAAGCATACTATTAACTAACAACAATAAACCTTGCTTTCCATTGGTAAATTTTGTTAAATTATCAGTTCATGAGTAAGTACCCAGCATTGTGTTAAGCTCTTTTAAAGGTGATAGTTTATTTTTGCAACACTTTGGAGTCTGTGTTATAATTACCAAATTATCTGATTGAGAATGTATTTTGTAAAGTATACCTCATCCAGTAACAATTAACATGTTACCGCTTATGTTATTTTCTTCTAACCAGAAAACAAAAGTTAAGGACAATCACTTACTGGCTATGGTTGACTGGCTAAACAAAAAAATAAGTTAGATGGTGTCACATATTTACTTTTGTGCTTGTTTATTCAGATATAGTATTCAGAAATAAAATGAAGTAAAATAAAATTATATTATCTACTAAAGTCTAAACTCTATGTTACCATCTGCATCAGTGCACAGTTTTGAATGGCATTTGGTGATAAAGAACACAATGGATTATGCAGGCAATATTTTCTGGTGCCACTTGTTTGTTTGTTCCATTCCACAATTTGCTTTTCATATCGCTGACGTTTGCATTCATGGAAATAACTAGTCCCAAACATCAGAAAAACACTGTTCTTGATTTACAAATATATATAAATGATTCAAGGTAATCGAATTTCCTTAATGCAGGTAAAATCAATGTCCAGCCATGAGCAGCAGTCCTAAAACTTCAACTTTAAATTAAAGATAATTAAACTGGAGTCTTTTAACAACAAGGGAAAAAATTTCAAGTTTGAGGGCGATTTTGTTATGTTCATTGGAACACATATTAGTGAAACATCAATAAAATGGGATATAAAAAATTCAAGCAGGCTTTCAATTAAACCCATACTGCATCTAGAATATATTGAATTGACAGTTTCGTCTAAATTACTGATGTTTTTGACGACATTAACTATTGGGATAAATAGCTAGTGATTGCATTTCCCCAGATTTTTTATTGCCAATTAGAATTTCAAAGTTACTTAGCTTCTTCATATGTGTAATTCATCATTTCTAAAATTAAAGAATTTGGAATGATGTTTTTTAAGGACTTTTAGATTTTCCCAAATCTACTGTCATCTGAATTATTTGAAAATAGTAATTCAAATGAGGTATATGGCTAGTTGCTTGAATTAGAAATTGAAGGAGAAGTCTTTCTAGAGTATGTCAACAATCTAAAATACTATTTTACTTTTGAATGCCTTAGGACTTTCCCACTATTTAAAACAAGCAAGCAAGCAAGCAAACAAACAAACAAAAATCTTTCAAAGTAAATATGATCTATTCACCAGGAGTTAAAAAAAGTCATTGTCAACTTCTCTTGCAATGAGGAACCCCACAATTGTATGTCTTCAGTCTTCAATTGTCTTTAAACATAAGATATTCTACTGATGTTTTACTCAATTCCTGTGTTGTGTCAGTCACTGGAAATCCACAATGAATGAGATGAGAGCCTGTTATCAAGGAACTCAAAACTTACTGGGAAAGACAGACTTTTTTACACTAATTACAAGTCAAATGGTGAGAGAATTATCTAAAACAGAAGCACAAAAATTGTGAGAGAAAATAGATCTGACTGAAAATGATCAGGAAAATAATTTGCAAAAAGATCATTTATGTATTTGATCTAAGCATGAGGAATAATAATTGCTAAAATTTACTGAGATTGTATTTTTGTCAGATAATCACTAAGCATTTCTTGTATGTTGTACTACAAAAATTCCACAAAAATCCTATTAAATAGGCACAATTCTTATTTTACTCATTTAATGATGAAGAACACAAAGAGAAGCAACAAGAAGAAAATAGATTTGTTTATTTGCTCAATAAATACTGATGAAATGCTTACTCTATGGGACCTCTTTTTCCAGGAGTGAAGGATAAAATGGTGGCTACTGTATTCTGCTCTCAGGGAATCCAACAGAGGTCAGGGGTGGTAGCATGCATAGAAACAAACTTTGGTTACAGCACAGTGTAGTCAGTGTACTGAAGAGTAGAATGCCATCAGTAGTAAAAGCAGAGGTTTCCTAGAGGAAGTGATATCTAAGGGACTGAAAGATGATTAGGAGTTGGCTATCATTAGAGAGAAATGAAGTACTAAATAGCCAAAATTAAAAAAAAAAATACATTTTGGGAATTATAGTAGTACATTATGGCTGGTTAGTACATGCACTAAATTAGTAAATTAGCACATTGTGGTTTGGGTTTGATGATGCTGGCAGAGGCAAGCAGGCACTGGATTTTAAAGCATCTCTAAGAAGAAGGATTATATGTTGTCTTGGTTGCCCAGAAGAGTCCTAACATAATTATTGATAGCACCTCTTGTCCCCAGATGATTACTTACTGGCACCACTTTTAACTCAAAATTTTCCTACTGGGTGATAAAGTATATGTTTAGGTTGTTTGACCTTTTTGTGAGGGCAATGGAAACCACTGGTGGTATATCATTTTGGTTTTGATTTGCATTTCTTTAATCAGGGATCTTGAGCTTTTTTTCATATGTTTGTTGGCCACATAAATGTCTTCTTTTGAGAAGTGTCTGTTCATACTTTTTGCCTTCTTTTTAATGGGGTCTTTTTTTTCTTGTAATTTTTTTAAATTTCCTTGCAGATTCAGGACATTAGAACTTTGTCAGATAGATTGCAAAATTTTCTCCCATTATGTAGGTTTTCTGTTCGCTCTGATGATAGGTGTTTTTTGATCTTTAATTAGATCCCATTTCTCAGTTTTTGCTTTTGCTGCAATTGCTTTTGACATTTTCATGAATGTCATGAAAATCTTTGCCTCTGCCTATATCCTGAATGGCATTACCTAAATTTTCTTCTAAGTTTTTATAGTTTTGGGATTTTTTCTGTTGCCCAGGCTGGAGTGCAGTGGCACAATCTTGGCCCACTGCAAGCTCCACCTCCTGGGTTCAAACCATTCTCCTGCCTCAGCCTCCTGAGTAGCTGGAATTATAGGTGCCCGCCACCATGCCCGGCTATTTTTTTTTTTGTATTTTTAGTAGAGGCAGGGTTTCACCATGTTAGCCAGGATGGTCTAGATCTCTTGACCTTGTGATTCGCCTGCCTCAGCCTCCCAAAGTGCTGGGATTACCCGTGTTAGCTACCGTGCCCAGCCTAGTTTTGGGTTTTATATTTAAATCTTTAATTCATCTTGAGTTAATTTTTGTATAAGGTGTAAGGAAGTGTTTCAGTTTCAGTTTTCTACATATGGCTAGCCAGTTCTCCCAAACCATTCAGTAAATAGAGAATCTTTTCCTCATTGCTTATTTCTGTCAGCTTTGTAGAAGATCAGATGTATGTAGATGTGCAATCTTATTTCCGACTTCTCTCTTCTGTTCCACTGGTCTATGTGTCTATTTTTGTACCAGTATCATGACACTTTGGTTACTAGCTTTGTACTATAGTTTGAAGTCAGGTAGCATGAGGCCTCCAGTTTTTTTCTTTTTGCTTAGGATTTATTTATTTATTTATTTATTTTTGCTTAGGATTTTCTTTTGTTTGTTTGTTGTTTGTTTGGTTTTTGCTTAGGATTTTCTGGCTATGTGGGCTCTTCTTTGGATTGATATGAATTTTAAAATAGGTTTTTCTAATTCTGTGAATAATGTCAATGGTAGTTTAATGGGAATAGCATTGAATCTATGAATTACTTTGGGGAGTATGGCCATTTTCATGATATTGATCCTTCCTATCCATGGAAGCATGAAATACCTTTCCATTTGTTTTTGTATTCTCTGATTTCTTTGAGCAGTGCTTTGCACTTCTTAAAGACGTCCTTCACTTCCCTTGTTAGATGCATTCTTAGGTATTTTATTCTTTTTGTAGCAATTGTACATGAAAGTTCATTCATGATTTGGGTCTATGCTTGTTGGTTCTGGGTGTATAGGAATGCCTGTGAGTTTTGCACATTGATTTTGTATCCTAAGATTTTGATGAAGTTGCTTATCAGCTTAAGAAGCTTTTGGGCTGAGATGATGGCATTTTCTAGATATAGAATCATGTCATATGCAAACAAAGACAATTTGCTTCCAGTCTTCCTATATGAATGCCTTTTACTTATTTATCTTGCCTGATTCCCCTGGAACTTCCGAAACTATGTTTAATAGGAATGGTGAGAGAGGGCATTCTTGTCTTCTGCCAGTTTTCAAAGGGAATGCTTCCAGCTTTTGCTCATTCAGTATGATATTGGCAGTGGTTTTGTCATAAACAGCTCTTATTTTGAGGTATGTTCCTTCAATACCTAGTTTATTGAGAATTTTTAACATAAAGGGATGTTGAATTTTATTGAAGGCTTTTTCTGCATCTGTTGAGATAATGATGTGGTTTTGTCTTTCATTCTGTTTGTGTGATGACTTACATTTATTGATTTGTATAAGTTGAACTAGCCCTGCATTGGGGATGGAGATGACTTGATTGTGGTGGATAAGCTTTTTAATGTGCTACTGGATTCAGTTTGACAGTACTTTATTAGGATTTTTGCATCAATGTTCAGCAGGGATATTGGCCTGAAGTTTTGTTTTTTTGTTGTATCTCTGCCAGGTTTTGGTATCAGGATGATTCTGGCCCCATAAAATGAGTTAAGGAGGAGTCCCTCCTAATCAATTATTTGCAATAGTTTAAGAAGAAATGGTACCAGCTTTTCTTTGTACCTCTGGTAGAATTCAGCTGTAAATCCATCTGGTCCTGGGATTTTTTCGGTTGGTGGCTATTTGTTACACCCATAATTTCAGAATTTATTTTTGGTCTATACAGGGATTCACCTTCTTCCTATTTCAGTCTTGGAAGGATGTATGTGTTCAGGAATTTAACCATTTCTTCCAGATTTTGTAGTTTATTTGCATAGTGGTGTTTATAGTATTCTCTGCTGTTGTTTGTATTTCTGTGGGGTCAGTGGTGATATACCCTGTATCACATTTTATTGTGTCTATTCAGTTCTTCTCTCTTTTTTTTTTCTTTACTAGTCTAGCTAGTGGTCTAATCTATTTTATTAATTTAAAAAAAAAAAAAAAAACCTAGCTTCTGGATTCACTGATTTTTTTTGAAGGGTTTTTTTGTGTCTCTGTTTCCTTCAGTTCTGCTCTGATCTTCGTTATTTCTTGTCTTCTGCTAGCTTTGGGGTTTGTTTCCTCTTGGTTCTCTAGCTCTTTCAGTTGTGATGTTACGATGTCAATTTGGGATCTTTCTAGATTTTTGATGTGGGCATTTAGTGCTACAAATTTTCCTCTTAACAATTCTTTAGTTGCATCCCAGAGATTCTGGTATGTTGTCTCTTTGTTCTAATTAGTTTTAAATAACTTCTTGATTTCTGCCTTAATTTCATTATTCACCCAAGAGTCATTCAGGAGTAGGTTGTTCAGTTTCCATGTGTTGGGTGGTTCTGAGTGAGTTTCTTAATCTTGAGTTCTAATTTGATTGTGCTTTGTTCTGCTTGACTGCTTGTTATGCTTTCAGTTCTTTTGCATTTGCTAAGGAGGGGTGTTTTACTTCCAATTATGTGATCAATTTTAGAATAAATACCAAGTGGTACCAAGAAGAATTTATATTCTTTTGTTTTTGGGTGAAGAGTTCTGTAGCTATCTATCAGGTCTATTTGATCCAGAGCTGAGTTCACCTCCTGAATATATTTGTTGATATTCTGTCTCAGTGATCTGTCTAATATTGACAGTGGGGCGTTAAAGTATTCCACTATTTTCCTGTGGGAGTGTAAGTCTATTTGTAGGTCTCTAAGAAATTGCTTTATGAATCTGGGTGCTCCTGTATTGGGTGCATATATATTTAGTATAGTTCTTCTTGTTGAACTGAACCCTCTACTATTATGTAATGCCTTTATCTTTTTTGATCTTTGTTAGTTTAAAGGCTGTTTTGTCAGTAACTAGGATTGCAGCCCATGCTTTTTCAGCTTTCCATTTGCTCGGTAAATTTTCCTCCTTCCCTTAATTTTGAGACTAAGTATGTCTTGGCACGTGAGATGGGTCTCTCGATTACAGCATACCACTGGGTCTTGACTCTTTAACCAGCTTGCCATTCTGTGTCTTTTTAACTGGAACATTTAGTGCATTTTCATTTAAGGTTAATATTATTATGTATAAATTTGATCCTGTCATCACGATGTTATTCTGCAGACTTATCAATGTAGCTGCTTCATAGTGTCATTGGTGTGTGTACTTCAGTGTCTTTTTGTAGTGGCTAGTAACAGTTTTTCCTTTCCATATTCAGTGCTTCCTTCAGGAGCTCTTGAAAGGCAGGCCTGGCGGTGATTAATTCCTTCAGCATTTGCTTGTCTGAAAAGGGTTTTATTTCTGTTTCGTTTATGAAGCTTAGTTTGGCCAGATATGAAATTCTGAGTTGGAAAATCTTTTCTTTAAGAATGTTGAATGTTGATCCCCAATCTCTTCTGGCTTGTAGGAACCCTGACTTGTAGGAATCTCAACTCTGTTGAGATGTCCACTTGTTAGTCTGATGGGCTTCCCTTTGTAGGTGACCTCACCTTTCTCTCTGTTTACCATTAACATTTTTTTTTCCCTCCATTTCAACTTTGGAGTTTATGTGCATTGGGGTTTATCTTCACATGGATTATCTTACTGGGCTTCTCTGGACTTCCTGAATTTGAATGTTGTCCTGTTGTGCTAGGTGAGGGAATTCTCCTGGATGCTATCTTGAAGTACGTTTTCCAACTTGCTTCTGTTCTACCTGTCTCTTTCAGGTACTCCAATTTGTTGTCGGTTCAGTCTTTTTACATAATCCATGGTTCTCACCAATTTTGTCTGCCGCTCTTATTTCAGCAAGATAGTCTTCAACCTCTGAGGTTCTTTCCTCTGTTTGGTCTATTCAGCTATTGATACTTGTGGTTGCACTGTGAAGTTCTCATGTTGTGTTTTTCACCTCCATCGGGTCATTTATGTTCCTCTCTAAATTGGCTATTCTGGTTAACAGCTCCTGTAATGTTTTAGCATGGCTCTTAGCTTCTTTGCTTTGGGTCAGAACATACTCCTTTAGCTCAAAGAAGTTTGTTACTACCCACCTTCTGAAAACTACTTCTGTCAATTCATCCATCTCAGCCTCTGTCATTTTGTGCCCTTGGTGGAGAGGTAGTGAGATCATCTGAAGGAGAAAAGGCCCTCTGGCTTTTTGAGTTTTTAGCATTTTTGTGTCAATTATTTCTCATATTCCTAGCTTATCTACTTTCAATTTTTGAGGCTGCTGACCTTTGGGTGGGTTTTTGTGGCATCTTTTTTGTTGATGTTGCTGTTGTTGGTGTTGCTTTAGGTTTGTTTTCTTTTAACAGTAAGACCTTTCTTTGCCAGGCTGCTGTGGTTTGCTGGGGTTCCACTCCAGACCCCATTTTCCTGGGTCCCTCCTGCACCCAGAAGCATCACTAGTGAATGCTGAAGAATAGCAAAGATAGCTGCCTGTTCCTTCCTCTGGGAGCTCCATCCCAGAGGGGCACCGACCTGATGCTGGCAGGAATGCTCCTGGATAGGGTGCCTAGTGACCCCTGTTGGTAAGGGGTCCCACCCAGTCAGGAGGCACAGGATCAGGGACCCGCTTAATGAAGCACTCTGGCTGCCCATTGGCAGAGTGGGTGCACTGTGCTGGGGGTAGTGCTCTTCAGAGCCAGCATGCAGGAAAGACTAATTCAACTGAACTGCAGAGACTGTCGCTGCCCTTCCAACCAGGGGCATCATTTCAGGGAGATCAGAGTTCTATCCAAAACCCCCTGGGTGGAGTTTCTGAAATTCCCACAAGGAAGCCCTACCTGCTGAGGAGAAATGGATCTGGGTCCCACCTAAATAATCAGTCTGGCCACTATCTGCCACAGCCACTGTGTTGTGCTTATCCTGGGCACCAGCAAGGGAAAAAGGCAAAGCAGAGCTGCAGTGGTTGCAGGCACCCCTTCCCCCTGAACTTGTTCATCTGAAGCAGTGTCCAGCCTGCTGCTGCTGGCTGCAACTGAGCAGCCACCAAGCATCTGTGCAGCTCTGTGCTTGGAACCCAAGGCCCTGATGGCATGAGCTAACAAGTGGATCTCCTGATGGGTGGGTTGCACAGATCCATGAAAACATCATGGTTTCCTAGGTGGGGTAGCACAATCACTCACTACCTCCCTTGGCTGGGGGTGGGAGCTCCCTTTGCCCCATGCAGCTCCCAAGTGGGCTGTTGCTCTACCCTGCTTTTCCTTGCTCTCTGTGGGTCACTCCGACTGTCATTCGGACTGTCGGTCCCCATGAGAGAACCTGGATACCTCAGCTGAAGGTGCAGGATTCACTTGCCATTTTCGTTCTTCTTGGTGGGAGCCACTGACTGATGCTGCTTCTAGTCAGCAATCTGGGTCCCTTCTGAATTTCTTCTTAAAACTTTTATAATTTGAAGTTGGTAACTGACTTCAGGCCTTTAAAAAAATTTTTTTACATTGTCTATCAAAGTCCTTGCATATCGAAACCATTGGATACAGTTTTTCTGAGTTTAATTCTTGAAACTCTTTTTGTTTTATTACTTCTTTAAGAAGTTATGATAGCTCAGAGGAATTATAAGTTTATAAAATAAGTTGTTTATAGATGAAATAATAATTAACATTTACCATAGCTTCTTTAGTAATTACAATTAACATTATTATACCACTTTTAAATTTGTAAATATTTCCAATTTAATAAGCATTTTATGAACTCTTAATTGCTCAGCTCTATACTTAGAAATCATAATCAACATTTAAAAATATATCATATTAATAATGCATTTTTAAAAATCAGAAATAAGTAATGTCAATTATTTATTATGCATGTAAACATTTCATGCATACCTGTATGTGCTAGGTATTTGTGAAAAGCAGAATTGATACAATGCTGAATAATATAGACAGCCTCAATAGTCTATGGCTTATGACCTCTAATTTCACTTAAATATAAGTGAAAAAACAAATTCCATGCTGAGGCAAATCGCAATTTCAAGCATTAGGAAAACCTAATTTCTGGGGGCAGAAGTGGGAATGAAGTTTATATAGAATCCTGAAAATTGAGTTTAGCTCTCTCAAGAGGGAAGTTTTAGAAGAGTGTAATAAACAATGAGAATAGTCTGTATCAAAATTTGAAAGTCTATGTGAAGATCTGAAAGAGTACCATATATTTGCGGACATTAAGTCATGCATTTCAGTCTGACTGAAATGAACCCAAAGTGTAGATTTCAGGTGGCAAGAAATGTGAGTGAAGAGGTCATGAGGGACCTTAAGAGGAACTGAGGAGTTTGGGCTTTATGACAAAGGAAGTTGTCTAATGCTTTACCCAGCGAAGATTTAATGACCACCTTGTTCTACATAGATCCCCATGCTGCCATGTGCAGAACAGTTTCCAGGGGAGCAGTTGTAGAGAATATTTAATTATGTGAACAGAAAGGTGATGGTAAACCAAAACAGTTACCTATGGAGACTGAGGGCAGTAAAAGACTTTGACAGAGAATTACGGGCAGAAATGGATGACACAGGTGTTTGATTAGGTAAGTGGGACCATAGTGGTTTCAAGAATAATCCTAGTTTATGTGAACAAAGAAGTCATTCATAGGTAAACAAATCTGAAAAAGCATTGAAATTGAAGGGCAATCATACAGTTCAGTTTTGAACACACTGCATTTGTGCCTGGAGAAGGCATCTCTTCTGAGTGGTATATTTCACAGTCATCACCTGGGGTTGGAGGGAGAGATGAAGCCACAAGGTAAGTGAAATCTTTGACAGGGTGGGTAATATGACAATGGAAGCAGACCTAGGAAAAAATCATGAGGAACACAAATGTGTTCCAGTAAGATTGAGAATAAAATCTTTCCTTTGGGTTTAGTTGGTAAAGAGAAGTAGTCAACTCCCTAGACAAGAACAGTTGCAGTACAGTGATCAGATCTGCAGCCCCGCACTGCAAATTTTCCTGCTTCACAGCGTGGACAAAGTTATTGCTTCAAAATGCAAATCTGATCGTGCTCTCCACTTCCTTAAAGCTAAATAAACATGGCTTTTTATTGCTTTGGGGAAAAAAACAAATCTTATTAACCTGGCCTTTGAGGCCTGTATGGCCTGGTTCTAATATCCTTCTACAGACCTCTCTTCCTCCATGCCTCTCAGGGTTAGCTATTTCCATCTTTTTCCTGTGTACTCTCTCGGTTTACTTCTGCCATTGGTCTCTTTTTAAAATGCTCCTTCCTCTTCTCTGCTGGGTTAACTTACATATTTTTTTTTTTCTCAGTGTGCCTCTTCATTGATGACATCTTAAACTCCTCATAGGTGAAATCCCACTATTATAGTTGCAAACATATACACTCTCCTTTTGAATGCACATTTGGTATCCACTGACCCAAGGAGATGGAGTTTCATGGCAACAGGTACAATATATGACTTGACTTGCCATTGAGTCTTCAATACACTATGAATTATAGGATTTCAGTTAATATTTTTAAAATAAATTAATAGAGAAGCTTCAATAGGTCCTAAAAGAATAAGATGTGAGGAATTAAATATTCCTCTTTAATCTGTTTTGGTTTTATTTTTTAAAGAAATGTGGCTATAATGGGGAAGACAAAGAAAGAGAGATAGCAGGGAAGGAGTTGGGAAATGTTTTCAAACATAACCTTCAAGCCTCCCTTTTCTTACTTGTATTCTTTTAAAAATACTAGATTTATTTTAACATTGTTGAATTGACTATAAATTGTCCCCAACTCTATATGTATAACATCTATTTACTGTGCTGTCTTTTGCAACTTTTCAGTATAATGGTTTGTTGCTCTTGAGATAATAGTTCGAAAAATCATACAAGCTGTTGGAATATTTGCATAGTGATTATATGCTGAATAGCAGCTTGGATTTTCTATTTCCATCTGCTTCAACTTAGTACATCTAAGAGGTATTATTATTATTATTATCATTATTATTATCATTGTAATTGTCTGAATTTCAAATTAGGAAACAGACAAACTGCATAGAATCTTAAGATGGATAAAAATAATTTTGCAAAAAGCAAATTTTTGTTTTATAGAAGAAAGTCCTTTGAATTTAATTCCCTTCTCAATTTTAAAAGGGCAAGTTTATTCAAGTGTAAATAATGTGCTCATGTCTGTGACTAATGAAGGAATTTAAAAATAATAAATTAGTCTGCAAAGCTTTCAGCATGTATTCTTTTTAACATTTTACCCTTCAGTCTCCTTGAACAATGAAGGTAACCCCATCACTGCTTGTAATCACCATTTATTTCTAAGAATAGAAATACTCCCCCAATCGGAAACTCCTCATTTTGTTACAGAACTACAAACCAGGAGTAACTAGGGCTTCTGAAAATCCAAAAGGGACTTAATAAAATACAAGGAATTGGCCTTCTGGATTCACTGTGCTTTTTAGTTTTCCATGGGATCCATTTAATATTAAATTATCGATTAATTTGTAGAATTGGTACTTATTCATTCTATTTCAATAGAACTATATAGATAGTTTAGGTAATTATTGGTTGATCTCTGACTTAAATTTAGTTAAGGGATATTTGTGGAGTGCTGCCTCCCTTATCTCTGAGGCATTCATAAAAGGTTAGATTTTATCGTATTATAGCCTTTCATATGGTAACGTGTATACATTTTTTCCCCCAAAATGGATAAAATTATAACGTATTTTTAAATGAGGAAACCCTCAGCCATCCTGAAAACACGGTTAACAAGAAGGATGTTGATGTGTGATTTTGGTATTAATGCTGCTAACTGGTACATGTGCATGTATGCCAATCTTTTGCTGAGATTTAAGGATATAGCCATAAATATCAAAATGCACTTTTCAGGTGGGGCGCGGTGGCTCATGCCTGTAATCCCAGCACTTTGGGAGGCCGAGGCGGGCGGATCACGAGGTCAGGAGATCGAGACCATCCTGGCTAATGTGGTGAAACCCCGTCTCCACCAAAAATGCAAAAAGTTAGCCGGCCGTGGTGGCGGGTGCCTGTAGTCCCAGCAACTCGGGAGACTGAGGCAGGAGAATGGGGTGAACCTGGGAGGCGGAGCTTGCAGTGAGCCGAGATCAAGCCACTGCATTTCAGCCTGGGTGACAGAGTGAGATTCTATCAAAAAAAAAAAAAAAAAAAAGCCCTTTTCAGAGGCCTGGTACTTTCTAACTTGCTCAGTTTCTTGCACCACTTGTGCACTGTCCTGTGTTGCTCACTACACTCTAGCAAAGTTGCTTTCTGTCATTTCCTCAAGGGGATCTCTGAGTCCCCACACTCTTCCCTCAGCAGAGCTTCCTGCTGCTGCTCCTCACACTGCCTATGGGAAATGCTCCACCCACCACCCTTCACCCAGGAGGGTCCTCTTTACCCTTTGGCGACTGCCTCACTATCATTTGCTCGGAGATGGCTTCTCAGGTAGTGTAATCTAAATTAGATCTCCTAAAACACTGCCTTAGCACACCCTGTAATTTGCCTTCAGACCACTTGAAGCATTTTATATTTACTTATGTTATCTGCTAGCAATATTCGGTGCAGGTGGCGTCCCCACGACTCTCTCCTCATTTCACCTAAACATCCAAGAGAGCAGACACCATGTCACTTTTGTTCTCCACTGTGTCCCCACAGTTTAGTACTGTGCCTGTGGCCTGGTAGTTGCTCAACATATACTCACTGAACAAATAAATGATCAAATATGTGTATGGAAGGTTTTCATGGTGGGAATTTCTGTATGGATGTACAAATATTAGTGAACCTGCCTTTTGCAAATATTTTCCCTTTTGTATTTCATTTTGGACAACATTAGGGAACTTGAGAACTTTCTTTTTCTCTTGGGAATCACAAAACAATTTGTGAACATTAGACTTCATATTGAATGGAATTTGTATGTGTTACGGTCAAACCTGTTCTTTACATCAATTTCTGACACATAATAGGCACATACAACTACTTTCCCAATGAATGATCAGTGACTTAAGATGAATAGATACCATCAGCCTCAGCAGTCACTACTTATCTCAATGATTATGTAGAAAAAACAGCTTTATTTTCTGAATGGTGAACTGGCCTAAGCCACCGCCCACCTCTGTAATGACTTTATATATGAGGAAGAAAATATAGAATCAGATAATATGTTCTAACAAATAGCAGTGAAGGAAAAGTACTTGACATTGTGTCTTGGTGGTAATAAAAAATGAGTTTTACATTGAAAACATTCCACTAATGTAAGTAACACAAACAGGACAAACATAATCTTCAACACTCAGAAGAGTACTTGGAAATGATATTTGTCTTCTAAATTTTAAGAAATAGCATAATAGTTTTAAATAATTCATTATCCCTATTAAGGCCACATAACCATAATTATCAAAGGCCAACAGAGATATCCATTATCCTTAGTGAATATGTCAAAAATGAACTTTTGGCTCCTAAAAATGTATCTGAATAAGACAGATAAAGGTTACTTCCTTCATTTGAAATTGTCACTGCAAAGATTAAGGGAGACAAACACTGCAAACTTTTGATAGAAACTCCTTTGTTAAGAAGCAGAATTTCCTGTGAAACAGCTGCTCTAAATGTCCTTAAATCAAAAAATGAAATCTTGTGAAATATAGTTGGTGTGTATTTTAAAAATCTGTAATGAACACTAATGAATTTGAGCTATTTTGATTGTCTCGAGAGGGCAGTTAGATAATTAAATATTTAATTTTTGCAAAATGCTGGCTTTAAGCAATAGTTCTTCAGTTGAATAAACTAGGTGGTCCTGGAGAATGAGGTTTTAATGTATTTGAGACATATGTCCAATCACTTAAAAAACAGACCCCCAAAGCATCTTTACTAACAAATAAACATTTACCCTGATAGATGCTGAAATCTTATACTGCACACTGGATTTTTTTAAAATTTCATTACCATGACAGAAAAATAGAAATATATAAATATCATGAAACTGTTAGGTTTTGCTTAATATAAAAGGTTATAAATTAAAAATTAAATTTTACATTTTTATAATCAGCAACTAAGCATTTTACATGATAAAATTATGCTATTCATCTATATTTGATTTGATTTGAGTATATTTGATTTGATAAAATTATGATATTCATCTATATTTGACTAATATTTGGGTTAAAATAAATGTTAAGTTACATGCATAATCTAGTGAACATTCTATTTAGTGGGCAATGTACAAATTTTTAAAACACAAATATCAAACTTTATTTATTTTTGATTGAGGCAAAATTCACATAACATAACCATTTTAAAGTAAGCAACTCAGTGGCTTTTAGTGCATTTTCAATGCGTACAATCATCATCACTATTTCCAACACATTTTTGTCACCCCAAAAGGAAACATATACACATTAATCAGTTACTCCGTATCTTTTAACCCCCTAGTCACCGGCAGCCACCTATCTTCATTCTGTGTCTGTGGATTTACCTATTGTTCATATTTCATATAAATGGAATGATATTGTACATGACCTTTTGTGTTTAGTTTCTATGACTTAGCAAAATGTCTTCGAGGTTCATCCTCCAGGATGACACGTACACATTGTAGCATGTATCTGTACTTCATTTCTTTCTATGGTTGAATAATATACCGTTGTCGGTATATATCACAAATGGTTTATCCATTTATCTGATGGTGGACATTGAGCTGCTTCCACTCTTTGACTATTGTGATTAGTGCAGGCACACAACTAGTTGTTTGATTTCCAATTTTTTATTCTTTCCGGTATACTTTAAAGGGAATTTGCTGGGCCATATGGTAATTCTGTGTTTACCATCTTGAAGAACTGCTAAACTTTTCTCTACAGTGGCTGAAACATTTCACAGCCCCAGCAGCAATTTCTCCACATTCTTGACAACATTTATTTCCTACGTTTAAAAATTATATTCATGCTAGGGGCTGTCAAGTAGTATCTCATCATGATTTTGACTTATATTTCCCTAAGGACAAATATGTTGAGCATCTTTTCACATCCTTGTTGGTCATACATACATCTTCTCTGGAGAAGTGTTCCAATTTTCACTAGATACAAAATTTTTCAATAAATTCTACTCTTGCCTTTGTATCACACAGTAATTTTAATTCTCGAATATGCTTTCATTTAAAACATCTTATGCTATTCAAAAAAGAAGACAATATTAACAAATTGATAGTTTTATATCTTCATTTCATCCATTAAAGATTCATAAAGAGTATTTTATTCCTTCTTTTTGAGAAATTGCAATTTTTGTCATGCCTATTTTGCATTAGCATAGTTGAGATATTTCTGTAACTCTGTGACCAACATGTTAACCACTTTCTACAATGCTATATTACTTTACTGAAATACTAAATTTATATGTCAAGTGCCATATTAATTCTTGACACTCTCAAGAAAATCCTCTGGTGTTAAACTAAAGTCAGTTGTTAGTGAAAAACAGAAATGGAGGGTTTGACTTAGAAATCAGTTAACACACTAAAATCGTGAAATTCATTTTTTGTAGACATTTTTAATATTTACTAAAAACGCACAAAAACTGATCATCTCAAATTATACTTAAGAATTACTACAAATCCAGTTATAAAAATGATTTATCAGAAAGGATTTATCAAAAAGGATCTGCCTCTTTTCAATTCTAGTAATTGAAGAGAATTTTTATTGTTTCTTCTATCAGAGGACAAATCATAAACACAAATTAGGAATTACCTGAAAGAAAGAAAATATACAAACAACTTGTGATATATGTGTTGCAGATCTTATGCTACCAAGATTGAGAGTTGTGGTGTAATAATGATCATTTAGCATACTACCTTAAAACAGGTGCTGCTGACTTTGGCTAAAATACACAAGGGAATATCCTTTATGGTGTTTGGCCCCACCATCTAAATCACTGTCATGGTAAAAAAGCTTTAACCTCTATATTTTTCGTGTACAAAAAGTCTTTCTAAATGCCATCATTATTTGGGTACAGAATTTTTACCTGATATTTTATTTGAGTCTCCAAATTTAAATCCAGTTTTCCTCTATATAATGAGTAATAGCACTATAGTCTGAGAATTGGCCTCAGCTCAAGGCACAGGGCTGCCTCTTCTAAGTATGGTTGATTCTAACTGCTGACTTAGCTGCTATGGTTTAGGAACAACATGCAACTCAACTGCTACGGTTTGGATGTGTCCACTCAAATGTATGTATTGGAAACTTAATTCCCAATGGAATAGTGTTCGGAAGTGAAGCCTAATATGAGGTGATTAGGCCACAAGGGTGGAGTGAATGGATTAATGCCATTATTGCAGGACTCACTTCATTTTAAAAGGGGCAGTTCAGCTCCCATTAAAACACACACACTCTCTCTCACCCCAGCCCCCTTGCCCTTCTACCTTTTGCCATTATTCAACAATGCCAACCCCATCGATCTTGAATTGTGAAGAAATGAATTTGTTTTTTTATAAATTATCCACTCTACAGCATTCTGTTATAGCAGCACAAAATGGGCTAAGACAACAATGTTGACTGATTTCATGGGAAAAGAGACTTATTAGAAATGTTTTAAGAAACTGATAAGAACTGTGGAAAGTCGTCTTGTGTAAGTAGACATTTTTAATATTTACTAAAAAGGCTCAGAAACGAATCATTTCAAATTACACTTAAGCATTACTATAAATTCAGTTATAAATATATTTATCAAAAAGGATGATTTTACTCTACTTTCAAAATAAAAGCTTCTTTATTTTTTCTGCCAGAAGACATAAGAGACCCCTGGTTCAGAGACAAAAGAATTCATTACTCACAATACTCACAATACATCAGAGGGCATGAGTTTCACACCAGTTTTCCCCTACCCCAAATCCCACAGGGTGATGTGGGATTAGGCTAAGGTGAATGCCACATACACAGCAGGTCTGTGTCACAACAGAGAAATGCTGAACTTAGGAAATACCCACTCTTAGAGGGGGACCACTACCAATGTCTGCAATGGGAGACATCATCTTTGTTGCCCTTGTCAGAAAACATATCAGCCCTTTTCTCAGAGAGGGGCACAATCTCCATCCTTCAAGAATGTCTGCTATACAAACAACATTAAAAAGTAGTCTGCGGCCAGACGCGGAGGCTCATGCCTGTAATCCCAGCACTTTGGGAGGCCGAGGTGGGTGGATCACAAGGTCAGGAGATGGAGACCATCCTGGCCAACATGGTGAAACCCCGTCTCTACCAAAAATACAAAATATAAAAAAGAGCCGGGTGTGGTGGTGCATGCCTGTAGTTCCAGTTACTCAGGAGGCTGAGGCAGCAGAATCACTTGAACCTGGGAGGTGGAGGTTGCAGTGAGCCAAGATCACACCACTGCACTCCAGCCTGGCAACAGAGAGAGACTCTGTCTCAAAAAAAAAAAAAAAAAAAGAAAGAAAGAAAGAAAGAAAGAAAGAAAGAAAGAAAGAAAGAAAGAAAGAAAGAAAGAGTCTTCAACAGCAACAGCAAAACTGTTAATGTCTTTGCTCAGGAAATATACAAAAACCCAAGGGCTCATGGAAAATTTTCTCTGTTTATTCCTTGTAAGTAAGAGGAATAGGCAGTCTCACACTACCATGGGATTTAATCAAAGGCTAGGATAGCCCTGAACTGTCTTTGAAGTCATCTTATGGCAATAAGAGAAGCCAAAATGAAGTTGACACGGTAGCTCACAGAACACAGAGATTGAAATGGTCTAAGTCCTTGCTTACATTGTTGAATCAATGAATCTACAAACCCTGAAGCCCACCTTTCATGTGAACTCCTGCTACACAAATAATAAATTATGTATTATTCAAGCCAGTTTGAATTTGTCATTTCAGAAAACACCTTCATAGATCGATTCTGACAGCTAAGTTTACTCTCTTTCCTCTAAGCTTCTTTCTCTAAGGATATCCCTATACCCACAACTAATACCTTAGAGATAGCTTTTAAAAAGATGGAGATACAATGGAACAATAATGTTATTCATTGCTTTTTATGTACTCTGTTGCCTTTTAAAGTTTGGAATAAAAGTTTGGTAAAACAGATATGTTGGAAACTTTCTAAAGCAATCCTAGTTTTATTTGATAAATATTCACAGATTGAATAAAATAATTTTTAGAATATTCTTATATAGGCATATTGGTTGTCACAAAGCAAAACAGATGTGTACTAAATGTGTCCCAATATGGGACTCAAAGACTTAGGTTGTATAGCAAATCAGGTTTTCATCTATCAATGAGAATCAATAAAATGGACCAATCTTCTAGTGTGAATTCTTGGAAAGCTAGATATCAACTTTCCAAAGGCCTTGAGAGAATATATTCTTTGAATTATATAATACCCTACCTAATCTATTACAAAACACAATATTAAAGGCACGAAAAGAGACCTAATTATATGATTGCTTTTATAAAATATTAATCAGTATATTTTATAAATATCGATAAGTAAATTTTTTGTGAAAATCTGATGTATAGATTTATGGTTTCTCATAATAAATTTTTTTTATTTAAAATTAATGCACATTTAAAAAATGTACTTATGCAAATCAACAGGTATTAAATTTTGTGGCACTTCCTTTGGCTTAATTTTTACTCCCCAAGAAATGATTGTTTTGGTCTACTTGATGGACATTCTCTCAGGGGAGTAGAACATTCTGTCTATGCAGCCAGCCCTGTTTATCACTTTTTTTTTTTAAGTATTTTTCATTGGGGATTATCTAATATACTCTCAAAAAAAAAAAAAAAAAAAAAAAGATATCTGAGAGGCTTAGTCTCTGTCTGAGATGTAGAAAATTACAAGATTCCCATGTGGCTTAACTTGAAGCAGCTTATAAACCTCTTTACCAAATTGTTCTGTACCTCATAGTTTCTAAAACCCTCCCAGCTCAAGAAATTCTGAATCTATGTGATACAGTCATTCCCTAGACACATCTAATGAACATAGAACTCCATTTGTTTGTGTCCTCTCTTATTTCCTTGAGCAGTGGCTTATAGTTGTCCTTGAAGAGGTCCTTCACACCCCTTATAAGTTGGATTCCTAGGTATTTTAATCCCTTTTTAGCAATTGTGAATGGGATTTCACTCATGATTTGGCTCTCTGTTTGTCTATTACTAGTGTATATAAATGATTGTGATTTTTGCAAATGGATTTTGTATCCTGAGACTTTGCTGAAGTTGCTTGTCAGCTTAAGATTTGGGGCTGAGGACCGGACATGGTGGCTCATGCCTGTAATCCCAGCACTTTGGGAGGCAGGTGGATCACGAGGTCAGGAGATCGAGACCATCCTGGCTAACACGGTGAAACCCCGTCTCTACTAAAAATAAAAATTTTTTTTTTTTAATTTATTTATTATTATTATACTTTAAGTTGTAGGGTACATGTGCATAACGTGCAGGTTTGTTACATATGTATACTTGTGCCATGTTGGTCTGCTGCACCCATCAACTCGTCATTTACATCAGGTATAACTCCCAATGCAATCCCTCCCCCCTCCCCCCTCCCCATGATAGGCCCCGGTGTGTGATGTTCCCCTTCCTGAGTCCAAGTGATCTCATTGTTCAGTTCCCACCTATGAGTGAGAACATGCGGTGTTTGGTTTTCTGTTCTTGTGACAGTTTCCTAAGAATGATGGTTTCCAGCTGCATCCATGTCCCTACAAAGGACGCAAACTCATCCTTTTTTATGGCTGCATAGTATTCCATGGTGTATATGTGCCACATTTTCTTAATCCAATCTGTCACTGATGGACATTTGGGTTGATTCCAAGTCTTTGCTATTGTGAATAGTGCTGCAATAAACATACGTGTGCATGTGTCTTTATAGCAGCATAATTTATAATCCTTTGGGTATATCCCCAGTAATGGGATGGCTGGGTCATATGGTACATCTAGTTCCAGATCCTTGAGGAATCGCCATACTGTTTTCCATAATGGTTGAACTAGTTTACAATCCCACCAACAGTGTAAAAGTGTTCCTATTTCTCCACATCCTCTCCAGCACCTGTTGTTTCCTGACTTTTGAATGATCGCCATTCTAACTGGTGTGAGATGGTATCTCATTGTGGTTTTGATTTGCATTTCTCTGATGGCCAGTGATGATGAGCATTTTTTCATATGTCTGTTGGCTGTATGAATGTCTTCTTTTGAGAAATGTCTGTTCATATCCTTTGCCCACTTTTTGATGGGGTTGTTTGTTTTTTTCTTGTAAATTTGTTTGAGTTCTTTGTAGGTTCTGGATATTAGCCCTTTGTCAGATGAGTAGATTGCAAAAATTTTCTCCCATTCTGTAGGTTGCCTGTTCACTCTGATGGTAGTTTCTTTTGCTGTGCAGAAGCTCTTTAGTTTAATTAGATCCCATTTGTCAATTTTAGCTTTTGCTGCCGTTGCTTTTGGTGTTTTAGACATGAAGTCTTTGCCCATGCCTATGTCCTGAATGGTACTACCTAGGTTTTCCTCTAGGATTTTTATGGTATTAGGTCTAACATTTAAGTCTCTAATCCATCTTGAATTAATTTTCGTATAAGGAGTAAGGAAAGGATCCAGTTTCAGCTTTCTACTTATGGCTAGCCAATTTTCCCAGCACCATTTATTAAATAGGGAATCCTTTCCCCATTTCTTGTTTTTCTCAGGTTTGTCAAAGATCACATGGCTGTAGATGTGTGGTATTATTTCTGAGGACTCTGTTCTGTTCCATTGGTCTATATCTCTGTTTTGGTACCAGTACCATGCTGTTTTGGTTACTGTAGCCTTGTAGTATAGTTTGAAGTCAGGTAGCGTGATGCCTCCAGCTTTGTTCTTTTGACTTAGGATTGTCTTGGAGATGCGGGCTCTTTTTTGGTTCCATATGAACTTTAAAGCAGTTTTTTCCAATTCTGTGAAGAAAGTCATTGGTAGCTTGATGGGGATGGCATTGAATCTATAAATTACCTTGGGCAGTATGGCCATTTTCACGATATTGATTCTTCCTATCCATGAGCATGGTATGTTCTTCCATTTGTTTGTGTCCTCTTTTATTTCACTGAGCAGTGGTTTGTAGTTCTCCTTGAAGAGGTCCTTTACATCCCTTGTAAGTTGGATTCCTAGGTATTTGATTCTCTTTGAAGCAATTGTGAATGGAAGTTCATTCATGATTTGGCTCTCTGTTTGTCTGTTACTAGTGTATAAGAATGCTTGTGATTTTTGCACATTAATTTTGTATCCTGAGACTTTGCTGAAGTTGCTTATCAGCTTAAGGAGATTTTGGGCTGAGACAATGGGGTTTTCTAAATATACAATCATGTCATCTGCAAAGAGGGACAATTTGACTTCTTCTTTTCCTAACTGAATACCCTTGATTTCTTTCTCTTGCCTGATTGCCCTAGCCAGAACTTCCAACACTATGTTGAATAGGAGTGGTGAGAGAGGGCATCCCTGTCTTGTGCCAGTTTTCAAAGGGAATTTTTCCAGTTTTTGCCCATTCAGTATGATATTGGCTGTGGGTTTGTCATAAATAGCTCTTATTATTTTGAGGTACGTTCCATCAATACCGAATTTATTGAGCGTTTTTAGCATGAAGGGCTGTTGAATTTTGTCAAAAGCCTTTTCTGCATCTATTGAGATAATCATGTGGTTCTTGTCTTTGGTTCTGTTTATATGCTGGATTATGTTTATTGATTTGCGAATGTTGAACCAGCCTTGCATCCCAGGGATGAAGCCCACTTGATCATGGTGGATAAGCTTTTTGATGTGTTGTTGAATCCGGTTTGCCAGTATTTTATTGAGGATTTTTGCATCGATGTTCATCAGGGATATTGGTCTAAAATTCTCTTTTTTTGTTGTGTCTCTGCCAGGCTTTGGTATCAGGATGATGTTGGCCTCATAAAATGAGTTAGGGAGGATTCCCTCTTTTTCTATTGATTGGAATAGTTTCAGAAGGAATGGTACCAACTCCTCCTTGTACCTCTGGTAGAATTCAGCTGTGAATCCATCTGGTCCTGGACTTTTTTTGGTTGGTAGGCTATTAATTGTTGCCTCAATTTCAGAGCCTGCTATTGGTCTATTCAGGGATTCAACTTCTTCCTGGTTTAGTCTTGGAAGAGTGTAAGTGTCCAGGAAATTATCAATTTCTTCTAGATTTTCCAGTTTATTTGCGTAGAGGTGTTTATAGTATTCTCTGATGGTAGTTTGTATTTCTGTGGGGTCGGTGGTGATATCCCCTTTATCATTTTTAATTGTGTCGATTTGATTCTTCTCTCTTTTCTTCTTTATTAGTCTTGCTAGTGGTCTGTCAATTTTGTTGATCTTTTCAAAAAACCAACTCCTGGATTCATTGATTTTTTGGAGGGTTTTTTGTGTCTCTATCTCCTTCAGTTCTGCTCTGATCTTAGTTATTTCTTGCTTTCTGCTAGCTTTGGAATGTGTTTGCTCTTGCTTCTCTAGTTCTTTTAATTACGATGTTAGAGTGTCAATTTTTGATCTTTCCTGCTTTCTCTTGTGGGCATTTAGTGCTATAAATTTCCCTCTACACACTGCTTTAAATGTGTCCCAGAGATTCTGGTATGTTGTATCTTTGTTCTCATTGGTTTCAAAGAACATCTTTATTTCTGCCTTCATTTCGTTATGTACCCAGTAGTCATTCAGGAGCAGGTTGTTCAGTTTCCATGTAGTGGAGCGGTTTTGATTGAGTTTCTTAGTCCTGAGTTCTAGTTTGATTGCACTGTGGTCTGAGAGACAGTTTGTTATAATTTCTGTTCTTGTACATTTGCTTTACTTCCAATTACGTGGTCAATTTTGGAGTAAGTACGATGTGGTGCTGAGAAGAATGTATATTCTGTTGATTTGGGGTGGAGAGTTCTATAGATGTCTATTAGGTCTGCTTGCTGCAGAGATGAGTTCAATTCCTGGATATCCTTGTTCACTTTCTGTCTCGTTGATCTGTCTAATGTTGACAGTGGAGTGTTGAAGTCTCCCATTATTATTGTATGGGAGTCTAAGTCTCTTTGTAAATCTCTAAGGACTTGCTCTATGAATCTGGGTGCTCCTGTATTGGGTGCATATATATTTAGGATAGTTAGCTCTTCCTGTTGAATTGATCCCTTTACCATTATGTAATGGCCTTCTTTGTCTCTTTTGATCTTTGATGGTTTAAAGTCTGTTTTATCAGAGACTAGTATTGCAACCCCCGCTTTTT